>NW_010364639.1:408996-503122 GCF_000414095.1 Morus notabilis | reverse complement strand
TTTTTTTTTTTTGCATTTTTGTTAATATTTATTAGGGCGAAGTAATTTTGTCTCTTTATACTTTTGACACATGGATCCCATTAATATGATAATATTAATATTTAACAGAAAAATGAGATAGTGAAGTTCACGTGCAGAAAGTGACATAATTAGTGACGCTAAGCAATTGTGTCTCTAGGATTTGGAAGGAAGCTTTACAGCCAACATTCTCTTAGAGGGGATCCTATATAGAGAGAGAGAGAGAGACAAAATATTTGTCTCTAAATGTCATTTCTAGAACGAACTGTGATGTTATCTCTCTCTCTCTCTTTTATACAAGTGATTGATCTCTGGAATATCTTAAAACTACAATTACAGATAAGTTTAAGCATTTTAGAAACGAAAACTTCTATCAGAAAATGCTTTTTGTCGTAGAAATAGAACTACTTTGGACAAATAGTACTTCTCATTATCAATAGCTATTCATGCATTCCCTGTGCACGGGATTCCATTTTACTAGGCATATGCAGTAAAAATTTATTTTTCTTTAATTTCGTTTGCTGATCAATATTTCTCCCCTAATTTAATACAAGTTTCATTTCTATGCAACTTCCGACTTACATATTAATGCACATATAGAAGTGCAAAAGCATATATAGTATGTATATACATGCTATATGTATATATATATATATCGCACTTTGTTCAGTATTTGATCATTTAATTTATTTTGATCATCTCTTCAGAATGAAATCTGTGATAGAGAGATATAATAAGTCAAAGGAGGAACATCAACAACTTCTCAATCCAACGTCAGAAGTGAAGGTATAATTATAATCTCCAACATATATATGTTTTACAATTAAATAACGCCTATAGCTAAATGATTAAATGAGGAAACGAAAAAACAAGTTTAATAATGTGATTTGGTCTCCTAGACAAAAGACATGGAATTGCTAGATATATCAAAGAATCTTGTTTAAGAAAGTCCAAAGATTATCTTTGAATGGAATTATAGAGTGACAAACTATAGGAAGAAAGCAAAGAACATAAGAAGTAAACAAAAAGTTAATAACTTTCTCCGTATATACATACGTTGCAGACAGACATTTTAGTGGCTGTTTTTGCCATTAATTATAAGAAAATACACTCAAATTTTCCTTCATTTCCAAACACATTTATGCGCAGTTGTTTGAATTCAAATTTTGCACACACTTGCTAGTACATATATATATATATATATATATATGTGTGTGTGTGTGCGCGCGCGCGTGTCTATATATATATATATTTGCTTTTGTGCAATTATGTATTCTGTACTAGTTGTTCAGTGTCTGCAATATTGTTAAAAATTCTTAGAAAATTGTACTTGGATTGTTTCGATCTGTAGCAAACAACATAATTTTGAGCGGAAAAATGCTTCCAACAAATACGTGTGAAACATTGAGAAACATTGTTTAATATATACATGTACGAATCTTAAGTGTGTAAACATGCAAAAACACATACATGTACTACTAATGACCCATGCATGTACGTAGATACGTATAGAAACGCAGACACATATTTTGCCATTGCTAAATCATATTTGCCATCAGAAAAGTATCTAATCAAAAGAATTCATCCTGAGGTGCGGTTAATTAATATTAATCCATATCGTACTTTTATTTGTTTGCTATATCATTATTTCTTATAAGTGACAAACCATAAAAGCTAAAATAAGAACAATTATAGTTCATGGAGATACAGTTCTATCGTTTGACTAATTCTCGTCTGAGCAGAATCTCTACAAAATATGTCAAGTAAAGGAAGCTTAATAGTATTCTTGGAAGAAGTTTATGTAGATGAAGTATTATAGCATCATGTTATAGTACTGCCTATAATGTACATTCTAAGATGTTGATGCATGCGCGCGCGCACACACATATATATACGTATTATATTATGTATGTGTATTACCCAATTCCCTTATTGTTCAACTCTCAAAGCTGAAATTTATGTTTGATATTTAGGTCGAGACTAGAGATCATATTTACAATCACGTCATTTACACTTATATATATATATATATATATGGTTATATTAATGTGATTGATGACAGTTTTGGCAAAGGGAGGCAGCGATCTTAAGACATCAACTGCAGAACCTGCAAGAAAACTATAGGTATTCATACATATCTAATGCTTTATTATAGAAGTATATTATGGTCCTATATTTTGGAAGTACTGAAAAACCTAAATATACCTTAAGTTCTTACAAAAATGTTATATATTGTAGTATTCCTAGCTATATATATACACGCATATGCATTTTGGAAAGTTATCAAGAAAGCACTTTGATAAAGGATATTAGTTATTGAGAGGGTGCTAACATAATTAATTAGAATGTTTTATAAATCAACTTTAATATCTGTTATCCTCTCTTATCATTTATTTAAAAAAAAAAAAAAAAAAAAAGTTATCAAGAAATCACCTTTAGAATTATCATAAGTTAAACTCACTCACAAGAGACACAATATATCATGGGTTTCTTTCACACGCTAGTAGCTACACGCACATCTCTACATGTTGCTAATATATATGATGCCTACATATCTGTCACTTGAAACTCTAGTTATATTACATAATTATAGAGCCCTCTTTTCTTAGACAAAATAATCCGCTTTCTATATTTATTTTAAATGACGTTCAAAGTTCAAACTCTTAGAACTTGGTGCATGGTAAAATCGTAATAAAACTTAATAAATTAGATATCAACTTATATACATAAATTCTACAAATAGAATTGAGTCGAATTCCGGACAACTAATTTTCTTCATATATACATACATATATATATATATATGGAAAATACTTTGGTTAGATCTATATAGTGGCGTCAATATTTGTTTATGTATGATCTAGTCTTTATTAACTATTAGCAAAATATCAAGACAATTTCTATGTTACTTTAGTGCAAGAACTGTAGAACATCTTAAAAGAAAAACCTGTTAAGTGGAAAGATCTAGTATCTGTATAAACTTACACATCTATTTGACTAAAAATGTCTTTATCATAATATATAGTGGAAATCATAATATGCACTCGAATGAGAAGAATCAATATTAACCAGAATATTTTGGATTATAACAGACAATTGATGGGAAAAGAACTTCATGGTTTAAACGTGGAGGAGTTACAAAACCTCGAAAACAAATTGGAAATAAGTCTAAAGGGCATCCGTATGAAAAAGGTGAGAATTACACTTAATCCTCCAAAGTAAGTAATGCTTTATGTATAATTAATTATTTCTGTTTGTTTTAAATTTGTTTATATACTTACTCCTCTTTTTATCACTAATTAGCTAGCTTTAACTTTTCGATTGGCACACATATAATTAACCTAATAAGATTGTACAACACTTATTAACACGCTTTCCGTATAATGCAGGAACAAATGTCGTCTGATGAAATACAAGAACTAAGCCGAAAGGTATTTTTTTGGTGATAAAGTACTCCTTCATTTTTTATTTTAAAAAATAGATATCACTTACTATCATTTTTGTTCTACACTTTTTGATTACGATCTATTAAGAATGGCTTCTTTCAATTTTGGTGGTACTTAGTCTTTGTTGGTAATTCCATGATAGTGTAACCTTATTCATCAAGAAAACATTGAGTTATATAAGAAGGCATTCCTCATTTCTCAAGAAAACGTTGAATTGCACAAGAAGGTACTTCCCTGTAATCTCTTGTGCATTACATAATTAAACAAGCTCAATATATATCTCTTAAAATAAATATACATATATATATATATGCCAAAAAAATAGCACTTTTCTCCCAAATTCCCTAAGCTCTAATTAGAAATGTACACTTTTCCCAGGTTTGTGACGCAAGGGAAATGACTGCAACGAGCGAAAACAACTTCATAACTTATTGTCTCAACAATGGTGAAGAGTCAACTATTCCAATCCGCCTTCAACTTAGGCAACCTAGCCAAGAATGCTAAAGGATCACACCAAAGAAAAGGTAGAAAAATATTGCTCATAAACTTCACACCCTTGGATGAAAATTTCAATGCGTGCATTTGTCTTCTCATTTATATTTATTACAATTACTTTTTTCATATGAAACTGCAGAAAACTAAATAAATAGGTCCAACAATATTGCAACTGAGGACCTGGACATACCTTTATCAATTTCTCTTAAACAAAAATACCCAACGAGAGACGAAGAACGCTAGCTTTTTGGAGCAAGTGATTAGCTAGCTAAATTCTAGTCCATGAATGACAAGTACTTTGGACTTTTGTTTATCATATAATAACTTCGAATTTTGATTTTGTATGATCAAACATAATAAATTTTATCAGATATCAAAGATTATTATAATAATTAAGATGTAATATAATGTAAGAATTTCTCATTTTAAATTTAGTTGACAGATTGGTATGTGTATCCAGAAACACAGGTAATACACAAAAACTAAGATCATGTTGGGTAGCTTATATTGTATTGTATTGTATAAGGTGTATTGTATTATCATAATACAATATAGTGTTTGGTGTCATGCTATACTATATAAGGGTCAAAATATAAATTTTAAAAATTTTGAGGTTAAAATTTAATTTTTTTAAAAAAATTTAGGGTTAAAATGTAATTTTTTTAAAGAATTTCATGGTCAGATTTGTACTTTTTCAAAAATTAAGGGGTCAAAATGTTATTTTAGAAAATATAAATTTTCATTTTACCCCCTTAATATTTAGACAATTATAAGTTCCGGCAGGACTACGTATCATATCCTGACTACGACTCTCAGTCGTGCCTATTCTAACCTAGATTATGGAGCCACTATAAAATAATTCAATATATATAATACACAAAAAAAAGGCCGTATTATATAATATGGCCGTATTAATTTACTATTAGTTTATAGAATAAAATAGTCACACCTAACATTATATTAACGTATTATTATAAAATATGATGTTCTAAAACATGCTCAATTTATACGTTGTAAAATATACGAGATTCGATTCACATCAAATTACTATTTTAAGGTCTTGTTCATTTCACGACTCAAGTCATGAATCAAGCCATCTTGTTACAGTGTTTTCTATCACATAAATTTAAATTTTTTACTACAGTATTTTTTTCTTACATACACAGCCCAAGTTATAATTTGAGTTGTGCAAATAAACAACCCTAAATACATTCCAAACAGTAGCCGCATTTGATATATTCTTTGCAACAAGAAATCCCATCTTGCTCTAATTGATGATCAGCCACGTCATATCATAAGGATGATACTTCAAAATGAAACTAACAAGTATTTACCTACAAAACAATCTTGTCGCTCAGTCTCAAAACTTTAGTATTTAGCTAAATTTTCAATATTGGGAGTAAATTTGGAGACGTGTTATAGACTAAGGGCACAACAAGTGCATTTTAGAGTTTAAAGAGAATGTTGACATGACAAATGATAAGTGATCTGGTTAAAAGGAAATTCGTAAAATTTATCATTTTTATTTTATAAATGGGAATGTTTAGAAAAGAAACCATTGAATTAACTTTTAACGGTTTGATCTATAATTGAAAATTTTTATCGTGTAAGCAACTCCTGTTGATAAAAATAATAAATAAATAATAAATAAATAAAGAAAGAAAGAAAGAAGAATTCGTACTATAAAAGTTCTCTATATAAATACTCCACTTTGCTGAGAAACTAGATCTTAAAAACAAGGAAAAAAAAACATCGGTAAATACTAGTAGCTAGCTCTTTATAGCATTTGATATTGGTTATGAGTTTAAAGATAATGTTGACATGACAAATGACAAGTGATCTGGTTAAGAGAAAATTCGTAAAATTTATCATTTTTATTTTATAAATGGGAATGTTTAGAAAATAAACTATTGTTTTAACTGCTGAATTAACTTTTAACGGTTTAATCTATAATTAAAAAGTTTTACCCTGCTATTTCAATCGTATTTTCGAGAGCATTGGTAGTCCAATGGATCCTCAACTCGTGGATTTTAATCCCATCGGCATTGCTGTTCTTATGGCGGGCAATGTGGCCACGGTGGTCGGAAGGGTCAACGTCGCGTTTTCGCGATGTGCCATTCAATTGGTGGTCTAATTTTGGTGGCTGCTTTTGTCCCTTCCTATGCCGGTTGTTCTACTCTCTTAGATCTTGGTGGACATTTTTCATTGGAAGTGCCAGCAAATTTGTGATTGCTCAAGAATAATTGAAATTCAAAACAGGTAGGGGGAGAAAAACAGTTGAAATTAAACACAATTTGGGTATATTCCAAAAACCATGATTTCTTCCTCCTTAGTATATTCCAAATCCAACTCCCAATGCTAAACAGAACAAGCTAATGCATGTGCTTAATTTAAACTTAATCACAACTCACAAAAAACGACTAAAATGTAAGTCAATAAACTTTAAATATATCATACTCATGGATTTTCATATTCGGAAGTAATACTTCTATTACAGAAATCACATATTAATCAATGCTTAACACATATATATCCAATATATAATATGTACATCAAGTCATTCATGGTGGATTTGTATTTGTTTTTTTTTTTAAGGAAGATTTATAAGTTTCTAATTTCACTGCCTTAAAATGTACATCCATATATGATATCAAAATAAATCAAAGTTTCTAAGAACAAGACGCAGACAAAATTGCAATGATATTAAAAACAACATAATAAAAGGAACATTTTTATGAACATAATATGATTTAGAAAACTAGGATATATCATGAATGCCTAGGTATTTACTTATGAAAGTACCATCTAACATCCGGATATACAAGGGAACGCCGCCTTGGCTCTTCATGAACATGACAACCTTCATCGAAATTTTGAGAGTAGCTAACGGCATCATAATTGAAGGAAATGGATTTTTGATTTGGTATTCCACAAAATCCCATATTTTTACTATCTCTAACCAACCTCCAAAGAAAGCTCCTCCATCGCCGGTTTCTTCTACTAGAACCGCCGCGGTGGCCGAGGCGGGTGTACTCCATTTCCTCGTGGATGGGAAAACACGTCGGTGGCGTCATACACCCCGGTAAATACGACGGCGTTCCGCGGCGGAGATCGCTCTCCATTTGTTCTGATGTTGGGGTTTCTTTTTGCAAAAGTGGCTAGTTCATCATGTAAAATATGGCTATTGAAGAGTGGGGTTTTCTTTTTTTCTTTTTTTCTTTTCTTTTCTTTGGTTGAATGGAAAGGTGATACAAAAGTAATGTGAGTGATGAAAGAGGATATGCTAAGTATATTTTTCTCTATTTATATTTTGGTAGCATGCATGATGAAGATGAAGTAATAATTATTGTATTTTTCTATCATTTTTGGTGAAGCTTAATTTGTGGGCCACGTCTAATGGAAAAGTGGTATTGGGGTTTTCTTGAAGCGAAATAATTACATTACTAATCAAATGATGGTAAATTGGGATTTTTTTTTTATTTGTTGAACTAATGTTGTTATTCTTCTTAAACTTCTTGTTGGTTTTTCTTTTTTAATTCTTAGTTAAGGGTAATAAAGATTACTGGCTTAATTAATGTCAAAGACAACATCATGGATCCCTACTTATGTCGATGGCGATAATAGAGAGATGGGAGAATATATAAATATATATATATATATATATTTGGGCAAATTCTCTCAATAATTTTGATTGGTTGAAAACTTTGGTTGTCATCTGTTAAAAAATTGGGTATGGGGCCCCTATTATGTATTTTAGTGCTCAGACACCTATATGCTACAAAGATTCTAACTAGAGCATAAGACATGTAAAAGGGATAATTTCAATCTATCGCCTTATTAGTAAGATACAATTTTAAACCTTGTAGCATGATCATACAGCATTAAAAAAATATGATAATTTAACATAATTTTATGATGTTATGACGGTTTAAAATTGCTCTATCAGTAGAATATGAGCTTTATATTACCACGAAATTTTATAAAATATTCAAAAAATTATTTACCGAAAAAAAAAGGACAAAGGTAGAGTTATGACAATTAAAAAGTGCAAATTTTTTTTAAAATTGCATAATTAATTTGGGCACCAAAAGTATATAATTACATGTCTGATTGATTAATACATTCATTGTTGTCCAGCTATATCCTCTTTAATAAAAGAGATCAGCAATAATTTGAGCTGAACCAAATAAAAAGAAACAAGAGCACAGAAAATTCTATAATTCCTTCAAAAAAGAAAACATCAAAAATTGCGTTACTATTATTAACTTCTAGCTAAAAGAAAACATATTGATAGCGATAATTAATAATTGATTCGTTGAAAGTTATACAAATAAGGAATTATGGTTTATGGAAAATTAAGCATGTTAGTTTGGTACAACTACACCTTTCAAAACAGCTAGCCACATCCACCGAATATTGTGGGGACTTCATTTTTTTTCTTTTTTTTTATCATTTTTTTCTTTTTGATAATCTACGTGGGACATGATACTTGTCTTCTTTCTCTAGCCAATTTCCAGTGGAACATGATACTTGTCTTCTTTCTCTAGCCAATTTCCAGTGGAACAGATAAAGCAGAGGACAGACCCAATTGCAAAAATTAAAAAATAAATAAATATAAAAAAAAAAAAAAAATCGTCGTCTGAGATTTTGGTATCCTCAACCCCATCTGTTGTTTATCTTGTTATGAATCGATCCCTTTCCTCGGATTCCTTTTGTCTCACGCAGTTGATCAAGAAGATTGTAAAATAGTGTTTAGATCTATTGTTTTTAAGTGGAATGTTGTAGGCTTAATCTCACGGGTCTTTCTACTTAATATCAATAAGGGAAATAATAGAAAATATGCCAATATGAAAACCTTAAGAAAGTATATATGTCAATTTTTAGTTATAGAAATTAATATGTCATAACTTGTCAAGTTATGGTTCATAACCAGATACGTTATGGACAAACTTGTCAAGTTATGATTCATAGCCAGACGAGTTATAGACAAAAACCGTGAATAATTTGTCAAGTTATGGTTCATAACCAGACAAGTTATGGACGAAAATAATAATTTGATCTATTAATTAACTTATATAAACTATTAGCCTATTAATTTTAATTCATCTCAAGTCTTGGTCTATTTCTCTATTTCTCCCTATCAATAATATCTATTTATTACCATTACATCCGATAAGAATCATATTAAATTAAAAATATGTGCCGAAGTATAAAAATTTCTGATTAAGACCTCACAGTAAAAAATAAAGAATTATGAATAGTTTATTTTTTTAATATTAGCGTAGAAATCTCTTAATCTTAGCCGTTGTTGATTGTTGGCTTGAACTTACCCAAAAAAAGTGGCATTTAGTTATTATTATCTTGTTATATTGCTTTCATGACAGTTTGCACCAAATTATAAGTTGATTTCTTGTAGCCCTATGAAAGCTATCAAAGAGCTCATTCTTTTTCACATGGTTTTGGCCCGCACTTTCTCATACATCACTTTCACTTTCAGTTTTCTCTTCACTTTTGTGACTTATGGCCCAGAACATCATTCAAATATGAAAGGTGGGGTCTCATATAACAAACTAGGATGCAAGCTCTTTTTTCTTTTTCTTTTTCTTTTTTTCGGGTTACTTCTCTCCTTAAAGATTTCGTTTAGATATAATAACTAAGACGCAACTCTTTTAAGAGACTATCTAACGAAACCAAATTGGTAGAAAAAGGAAGGGAAATTTTTAGAAACTTATTTGACCTTTTTAGAAACTTATGCGATAGTAGATCAAAATGGAGACGTTTGGTTCATAGATAAAAATCATGATATTAGAATCATTTTTTATTTACGTGTATTTTTTGTGAGAGAAAACAATGTAGCAAATTATGAACTATGATTCAAATTATGGTATAAATCCCCTTACCAAACGTCTCTTAATAAATTACGTGGTGGTGATGGTAGCATAGCGAAGAACAACCTCCAGGGTTCTGTCAAGTCTCACTTAGCATATAAGAATCGATTTTTATTATCTAAAGTTTTGACTCTTATTAGCCTTTTAAATATAATGTCTATAGTTGTATATAGAAGCATAAACATCAATAGATAGATTGTCAAAGTGGTTGTTGGATTTTGAACATGAGTAAACCATTGATTCTCTTTTTAATTTAATAAAAAAAATTAATAAAACTTTATACATTACCATAAAAAATAAATAAATCACACGGTGGTGCCGCAGTAAAAAATGATGATTTATCAAGACTCTTATCACTTAATATTCAGAGATCTATTCGCTTACAATCTGAACTGAGGTTGAAATTATGCACATCATCGACTTTCCAAAGTCATGGAACGTTTAGTTGGAGGATTCAAACCATGTGATTCGAACTATTTTTTATTTATGTGAATTTTTTGTGAGAGAAAATACTGTAACGAACCACGAATTATAATTTAAATCAGAGAACAAATCTCTTTACCAAACATCATGTTAGTAGACAAAGACATGAGCAATAGATTGTCAAGCATTCGTTGGGCGGTAAACATATGGATACACATCCTCTTTTAATTTATTTAAAAATAAATAAATATAATGGTCATCTCGCAAATTAATATCAATGCGTCTTGAAAATTTCAAGACTTTTGTCATGATCCAAACGGTCAAGTTTAGTAGAATATTTGGGGCCAAGATTTTTGTGTACTACATGAAGCGATATAGAGGCATGAAAACGCAGACAAAAATCACTTGCTCCCAACTTGCACATGATCGGACGTAATGTAAGAGCCATTGTCGACCTTCTCTCTCTCTCTCTCTCTCTCCTCTTTCTCTCTCTTAGACAGACCCAAAACACAGAGAGCAGAGATGTGGAGCCCGTATAGACTGACTGATCCCCGCGCCTTGGAAATTCCATCAACTTTTGGGGAAATTTCATGCGTGTTGGCTTCTTCTACTTTTCTTATTTATTTAAATTTTTTTTAGCGCCAGAATTAAATTAAACTGACAACTTGATTGGTGGGTGTTTTATACCCCATCTTGAAAAGAGCATGTGATTTGTTCATTTCTTTTCAACATAATTCTGACGCACTGATAACTGTCTCTGTATGAATGAGTACAACATGATCTTCAGAACAAACATTTAGATAGATAAGTTTTGTTCAGAAACAGACAGCATCCTGCTGGAATAGCTCAGTTGGTTAGAGCGTGTGGCTGTTAACCACAAGGTCGGAGGTTCAAGCCCTCCTTCTAGCGATTCTTTTCCTTTTTCTCTTTTCTACAATTTGGGCCAAATCTAGTCATAGTCAATAAAACAAAGCCCAATTATATCACGGACATAGTCAATAAAACAAAGCCCAATTATATCACGGACAACAAAACAATGCCCAATTAGCATACTTCGTGGTACGGATAAGTCTTTGGCAAAAACGGAGTGTCTTTTCTACAATTTGGGCCCAATCTAGTCACAGTCAACAAACAAAGCCCAATTATACCACGGACAACAAAACAATGCCCAATTATACCATACTTCGTGGTACGGATAATCTTTGGCAAATACAAATGCCTCATTTTTCTACAGTAAAAAGCTCTCACAATAATTTTTTTATTACAGTAAAAAATTTTCACATAAAATCACATTTTAACTTGAATCACCAAAATGAATGAGGTCAAAGTGTATTATGGTCTTGATTCGTATGGTCAAATAATTACAATAATAAAATGATATTTATCAAAAATAAAAATTAAAAAATCTAGACTCATACATTTTTAAAAATAAATTCTGTAAATTTCTCTTTATTTAAAACTAAATTAAGTAAATAATAAATTTTAAACCTATTTGAATTAAATGACAATTTACTATCTAAAATTCCATTTACGATTAGGTAAAAAAATTTCTACATAAATTTTTTTTACAATTGGTAAAAATATTTTTTTTTCACATAAAAAATTATTTTTTATTATGTAATTTATTTTTATCAGTCTAAATATAAACATTTATTGTGACGTCAGAAATTTGTCAGTAATTACGTTATCCATCGTGATACCGACTAGTAATCATCATTACAAGCGGCAGTCCACTACACTACTACTGATTTTCTCACCAATATACTTAAAAAGATAAAAAGAATATCCACAAAAATAACAAATGATGCACTATTTAAAAAAAATTACAGAATTCAGGAAAAAAATTTCCGAATGATCTATTATTCGCTATGAACAAATTCCATAAATCACAAAGATTGTTCAGCGATATGATTTGCATAAGCGTATCCAATTGTGTGCTTAACAGGTGGATTAAGGGGAAAAAAAGAAGCGCGTATAACTTCTATTTTAACATCATTGTTGATCTCCCCTCGGGTAATCTAAGTGTTTAGAGTAAGAATTCGTGTCATGATTCGTAATTCGTCACAATATTTTTTTCTCATAAAAAACACACGTAAATTGATAATGGTTCTGAATCATAATTCTAAACCCACAAACTAAACGTCTACTAAAAAAATTGTTGTTTTCTTCTAGAATTCTACACTAGCCTGTGAAAAGTACCATATTGGTACGGCTTTTATTCTTAATTGTTAATTTTGTATTAAATTATGTTAGTTTTGAGTTTTCTTTTTTAATTCAATTTTGATCGTAATATTAATAAGCATATTAGCTCAATTTTATTTGTGCTTGTACGCGCAAGATTCATAACCAAGTTAGAAGCAAGTTTCCGGGCCTGCAAGCTTGGACATTAACCCCTTGTGTCTTATATACTTAATGCAATCTTCTGAAAAAGAAACGAAATAGACAATGAACAAGTTAGGGGTTTTTTGCATTTTTAAGTTAGGTATTCTTGAGAGATTTTGAGTTGAGTTTGAGTTATAACTTGAGTTGAAGTTGTAATTTGAGTTTGTGTTTAGTTGTCTATATTTGAGTTATGATTTGAGATAAAAATCTTTTTGAGTTTGTGTTTGAGTGAGTCAAAACTTGAATTTGTATTTAGATAGTATTTTAATAAAAACTCAATGGTGATGGAAAATTTTAATAGGGTATATGGGTAGGGTTTTATTCGTCTTTTCGTTGTCAACGTATAGAAAAAAAAATCATCTCAATCAGCATTAAAACGAAAAAGTTATAGCATTTTTAAGAATAGAAAAAATATTGTTCATTAATTTGAGTTCGAGTTTCTGAACTCGAGTTAAAGGGAAAACTTGAACTCGAGTTTTAGTTTCAAACTTGAGTTCAAACTTAAAAGAACATGAACCTACGACCCCGTTCATTTCACCAATTTGAGTTTTGCTACAGTAAAAAGCTCTCAGAAACAATCACATCTAACTTTTTTTACTATAGTAAAAAAAAATACTGTTTATTAACTTAAGTTCGAGTTTATGAACTCGAGTTGAAGGGGAAATTTGAACTCGAGTTAAGCCTCAAACTCAAGTTCAAACCCAAATTCAAACTCAAGTTTTATAAAAGAACACGAACTTAAATAAAGTTGTAACTCGAGTTTATATTTTTTTGAGTTTTGTTGCAAAATAACAACCTCTTAGGGGCTGTTCGGAGCCCCTTATTTGAGTCAAAAACTTAAAACAAGTAACTCGAGTTATAACTTTATTCGAGTTCACGTTCTTTTAAGTTTAAATTCGAGTTTGAGACTAAAATTTGAGTTTATGTTTTCTCTTCAACTCGAGTTCAGAAACTCAAACTCAAATTAATGAACAGTATTTTTTCTATTCTTAAAAATGCTATAATTTTTTCGTTTTAATTCTGATTGAGATGATTTTTTTTCTATGCGTTGACAACGAAAAGACGAATAAAATCCCACCCATATACCCTATTAAAATTTTTCATCAGCATTGAGTTTTTATTAAAATACTATCTAATACAAATTCAAGTTTTGACCCACTCAAACACAAACTCAAAATGATACTTATCTCAAACCATAACTCAAATGTACACAACCAAACACAAACTCAAGTTACAATTTTAACTCAAATTATAACTTAAGTTCAACTCAAAATCTATAGTCAGATCACCTAACTCAAAAATAATAAAAGAACATCCCCTTAGTTTCTAGGCCCGAAGCTCATGTTTATTAAGCCTCGTTTGGTTTCACAATTTAAATTACAATTTAGCTTTTTACTATAAAGTCTAAAAAGCGCATTTGGGCCTGAAAGGTTGGGCTTTAAGCTCTAGTGACTTCTATAACCAAGGCAATCTTTTGGACAATAAACGAAAGATCCAAATTTCCAACGTAATAATCTCAAAGAAAATGACGCATGGGTTGGTGAAGTCCTCTTGAGAAAATCATTCAAGGCTTCGGTGGCGAAATCTGTCTCACATATTTTCATCAGATCCGATCAAGCTTCTCTCTCACCATCCGAGTCTCACTTTGTGGCTAAGAAATGGTGCGTTTGGATAGGCCTTTCTTGGTTGGTTTTTATTTTTATTTTTATTTTTATATTTTTATTTTTTTGAACACTTTCTTAGTTGGTTTTGGTCCAATGTATCTCTCATATGACAAATTAGACTCTTGCACATAACAACGAATTTTTCTTTCTTACAAACAACATAAATAACATCATTTCATTAAGTGTGTGCCATATAATTAGTATTGGGTGATTTTGAATTGTCAGATTTTCATTACATAAACTTATACTGTATTTCTTTCTAATAATGTTCATAAATATAGACGTTGGATCTATAAATTGATTAAAGGACAATTTTTAAAAATATCCTTAAAATGAAGCCCTTTTTAATTTTAACTCTTAATATCAATTTATATTTTTTTATTTTTTAAACTAAAACTAATTAAGAGGTAGAGCTTTTTAAAAATAAACTTTTAGTAAATGAAGTATTTAAAAAGATAAAATCTACAATTTTCTCTTAATTAAAATGTAGCTTGTGTTACTCTTTTGACCTGTTTTTTAGTCTCAACATGGAATGAAATAAGTTTGTGATTTTATGGACCATATATGGGGAACACCGATAAAAGAGACGAAAATTATAACACAGAAATACCACTCAAATAAGATAATTTTTACATTTATATCACTCAATGATATAAACTTAAGATTTTTTTTCCGCTGAATAGATATAAACTTGAGATTTATAAGAATTAATTCATTAGAAACAATTTATGTCTCATTGATTTCACTTATTCGAGTTTTTAATTATAAATTTTTACAATTAAAAATTTTTAAAAAATGTTACGTCTAATTTTTTTTACTATAATTAAAAACTCTAAAAAATATCATATCTCAATTAAAAATTTAAATTCATAAAGCGAATGAGGTCTTATTGAAGTCAAGCGACATAAATATAAAGTTCAAAGATTTTAATGGCGTATCATGTAATTTTCTTAAAGTGTATTATTTTCTTATATTTGCTAATTCTATTTTAAATTAAATATTAAATAATGAATACAGAAAATAATAAAAGTACTTAAATCAACACATAACCGTTAGATCATCAAAAAGAAAAAAAATCCTGTTTGGTGACCCAAGATTCCAAGCAGGGGTTTCTTCATATATAACTGAAGAATTTTATAATAAACGAAGCTTAAAAAGGTACATTAGTTCATGTACGACGAATCAGATGGAAAATAACTATTTTTGACCGAAGAATCATCAGTGTCGTACTGATGTGCCCGAGAAGAGAAAGCCACTCGTGGCTGTTGTCGTTTGAGGGAATTACATCTGAAGCTTTTGGACCAGAAACGAGAGAGAGAGAGAGAGAGAGAGAGAGAGAGAGAGAATAGATGAGATGGATTAGCGTCAGCAAAACACAAACTTCTCTCTGCTACCACCAAAATCTCACCCTTAACCATTACATTCAGACAGAGACGAGAGAGAGAGAGAGAGAGAGAGAGAGAGAGAGAGAGAGAAGAGAGTTCGTTGCATAAAAGCCATTGAAACGTAGAGAGAGAAAGAGATAACAAAAAAGAAAAAAGATGGCAATGGCATTGGCGCTTCGGAGGCTTTCCTCTTCCATCGACAAGTCGATCCGTCCACGCTTCAATGGAGCCTCCCTTTACTACATGGTTTATATATATTATATATATTTATCCTTTTCTTCTTGGCTCTCATTGTTTCATTCTCTTCGTTTTCCATGATTCTTGGTTATTTTTATTTCCCGGGAACCAAACGCAGGAAATTGTCAATCGTACAGTAGTTACCTTTTTTTTTTTTTCTTCTTTTTGTAGTCGTCTTTGCCAAATGAAGCTGTCTACGAGAAAGAGAAATCAGGTGTTACTGTAAGCAAAGCTTCTTAACTCTTCTATATGAATTACATTTGATTCTTCGTAATTGTCACGTTAGAATCATATCATATTAAGAAAAGTAAAATTTTAACGAAACATTATGAAAATCCGACATATATATATATATATTTTTTTTCTCTTTTCAGAATTCTCCTTTTTTGAAATATGTATGTCCTTTTTATATATTTTGGCAGTGGCCTAAACAACTGAATGCTCCACTTGAGGCCATTGATCCAGAAATTGCTGATATCATTGAGCTAGAGAAAGCTAGGCAATGGAAGGTAAATAAATATATAAGCATTCTTTATGATGACTCTTATCATTTCTTCCAATTGATTTGAGTTGTTACAATTCTACCTATATGTATTCACACTAGTAAAGCAGAACATTCAATTTTCTTAGACAGTTGATTGAAATGGTGATTTTGTTCTTAAAGTTGATGTGTTGATGATGTGTTTGTAAAGGGGCTAGAGCTCATTCCCTCGGAGAACTTCACTTCGGTGTCTGTGATGCAAGCGGTCGGGTCCATCATGACCAACAAGTACAGTGAGGGATATCCCGGAGCCAGATACTACGGAGGAAACGAGTATGCGGCGGAAACTTTTGTGTATTTTGTTTTGAGCCCTTCATACTTGAGTCTAATATGGAAATTCGTTCTTCAGGTACATCGACATGGCGGAAACCTTGTGTCAAAAGCGCGCTTTGGAAGCTTTTCGGTTGGATCCCGAAAAATGGGGAGGTAAATAGCATCTTGTGTCATGTTCTTTCTTTTCTATGTTCTTTTCTTCATAATCAGCCGCTGACATATGCTAAAATTGTATGCTTACATGTGAGTTTACGTTGACATGTAATTACTTTCAAATAGTTTGCTTCTTTGTTTTTCTTGATCGTTCACAAGCTTTTCTAAAACAAATTTTTTTTTTTTTTTTTTTTTTTTTTTTTTTGTGGCAGTGAATGTGCAACCCCTGTCAGGGTCTCCTGCTAATTTTCAAGTGTACACTGCATTGCTAAAACCTCATGATAGAATCATGGCACTTGATCTTCCTCATGGTGGACATCTTTCTCATGGTTATCAGGTAATTCTCTATGCTATTTCTGGAATTCTGTAATAGTTGGCGCAACATGGACCTGCTCAAACTGACCTTCCACAGTTTAGATTCTAATAATACTTGCTTTTCGTCTTAAGAACTCTCCAGTTTAGTAATTATTTTTCGCTGGTATACTGAGAGAATGACCTTCTCATTTTTCCAATACTTGATATATTGTGCAGACTGATACCAAAAAGATATCTGCTGTCTCTATTTTCTTTGAGACAATGCCATACAGATTGAATGAGAGCACTGGCTATATCGACTATGACCAGGTAGCTTTCGCACTTTCTATGACTGAGTTCTATATTTCGAGCCAAAAGAAAAAGACAAATAGTTTATTTCTATAACAAACTTAAGTAGAAGCTCTAAGTGACATGGATTAAACATGATTTGCAGTTGGAGAAAAGTGCCACATTGTTCAGGCCAAAACTGATAGTTGCTGGTGCTAGTGCTTATGCCCGTCTCTATGATTATGCACGCATTCGCAAGGTAACTTTCTTTAAAGTTGTCCATTTCAAATAATTTCCTATACATTTTATTTGGTATTGCTTCTGTTATGGTGATAAGGGTAAGGTTATTCATTTTTGTTACTTGGCAGGTCTGTGACAAGCAGAAAGCTATAATGTTGGCAGACATGGCCCACATCAGTGGATTGGTTGCGGCCGGTGTCATCCCATCGCCTTTCGACTATGCTGATGTGGTGACCACCACTACCCACAAGTCACTTCGAGGACCTCGTGGAGCCATGATTTTCTTCCGGAAGGGCTTGAAATGGGAAAGAGGTGTGTTGCTGAAAATTTTGTGGTTGAAAATTTTACTTGTTTGAAATTAGTTACTTTTTCGGTTTTATTACTAGGCCATCCGTGCTTCCTTTTTCACTAAAATAAAGGTTATTTATTGAACATAACTATTGCTTACGTTTCTGTTTTCTTTATCAAGGTGTCGTATGACTATGAAGACAAAATCAATCAGGCTGTCTTTCCTGGACTTCAAGGGGGCCCACACAATCACACTATTACTGGTTTAGCAGTAGCATTGAAACAGGTAATCCATCTAATAACTATGATCATTGCAGCAAATTCATAGAAAATTATAAATCTTACTGCTAGTTCTTGACTGATTTATGAAAAATGAGAATTCATTTCCCATTTGTTTATCTGAGGACTAATGTTATGCCGAATGAGTCTCGATTGCAAGCATTGAAACATTAGAAACTTCAAAATTTTCAAACTCATTAAACAATCAATCAGTATACATTTACTACACAGAGATATATCTGCAGTTACTATATCCATGAAGTGTTTGTTGAGATTCCTTGTCGGAAACATTTAGCGCACTTTTGTATCGAAAGCTCTTGCCCGTTCGTCAAGATCAACAGAACAACAATGCTTGAAAGTTTTGGATGGTCATGCATAAGATACACATTCTTTGGAAGTGTCATGAACATATTTTTTTTGCTGTTGTATTGTACAGGCTACAACTCAAGAGTACAAAGCCTACCAAGAGCAGGTTCTCAGTAACTGCTCAAAATTTGCGCAGGTATCAACTTATGAAATGTAGCAAACATTGTTCCTAAGGCCGTATTTTACGAGTATAGCTTTCCATTTTTGCTAAAAATAAAGAAAACACTATTTACAAGCATTATTTCAATCATCATCTCTCAATGGCTAATGGGACTTCAAGCAGTCTAACAACTGAGATTGATCATAACTTGCAGACTTTGGTTGAAAAGGGCTACGAACTTGTTTCTGGTGGAACCGAGAACCATCTAGTCTTGGTTAATTTGAAAAACAAGGTAAAATAGACAACATTTGTTGTTCTGTTTTCCTTAGAATATATATAGAAGTTTATCCACCCTATAAAAGTGCACATAGAATTGCTGAACAATTTAGTCTCTTCTCTAAAAATCTCCTTTTTACAGGGCATTGATGGCTCAAGGGTTGAGAAGGTGTTGGAGTCTGTTCATATTGCAGCCAACAAAAACACCGTTCCTGGCGACGTATCGGCCATGGTTCCTGGTGGCATCAGAATGGGTAAAACGGCTTCTTGTTAATTTGGACTTGTTGTAGTCTTGTCTCTGAATAAGTTTTCTCTGTTCATTCCTTTGCAATTCAGGAACACCGGCTCTTACTTCACGGGGATTCGTCGAGGAGGATTTTGCTAAGGTAGCGGAATTCTTCGATGCTTCTGTGAAGTTGGCAGTGAAGATCAAGGGAGAAGCAAAAGGTTCTTATAATATTTGATATGTCATCAATTGCTCTTCATGTTTGGTTAAGGGACAAGATGGGTTCTTAAATCAGGTGATATAATTTGTTCTTTTGATTTTTTGTAAACCAGGAACAAAGTTGAAGGACTTTGTGGCCACATTGCAATCCCCTCACTTCCAGTCCGAGGCTGCGAAGCTGAAACACGACGTCGAAGAATTTGCGAAGCAGTTCCCGACAATTGGGTTCGAGAAAGAAACCATGAAGTACGGGAACTGAGGAAGAATCCTTCCTGTTTTAGGTATGTGATTATATCCGAATACCAGTTGAGTTTTTTTTTTTTGTTGATTTTGCAAAGACTTCATTAGTCTTCTCAACCAAAGACTTGACTTGCTTTTTATTTTTGAGTTCAACTTTGTGTTGGTTATATTGTGCAACAGGCATTGCAAGCAGACATGGAGATGAGTTTTCCTGCTTTAAATGAGAAGAAATGTCAAGGATGTTCCGTTTTTATAGTCATAAACCTTGATTTGGATCTTCATGAAATATATGTACATACAATTTGAGGCTCTGTAATGCAATAAACTTGCTACAATAAAACTATTACTATATCTCTTCACGTGATGCAATGACAAGGCCCAACTGTTGCTTGTATTCTTTCTACTCCCAATATGCAAACCCCAGTAACATGGTGATGGAGGGGCTCCTATTGTCGTTTAGGCACCTGTCTGTCACTTAAGCTTTTGTTGTTTAGTCCATCTTCCTTTTTCTTGTCGTTGTGTGCCCAGCAAGTCGTTTTCTTATGTTGTAATCCCAGCTATATATAGCTGAGTTGACAGACGTATTTTAGTTAATGAATTTACCCTAAATTGCTGAGCCAATTGAAGTTTTGTTATTAATTTGTTATGTGGATAATACGGTTTGGCTTGCACGGCCGACCCATCTGGTATAGCCAGAAAAGACCCGGCGTATGAAAATGAAAATAAAAATATTTTTATTTTTATTTTAAAATCATTTTTAAAAATGTATTTAGTAGTTTTATTCTAAGATTGTTTTCAGTTTAAAAAAATAACTGAAACTGCGTTTGGCGATTTAATTTTTAAAAATATGTAATAGTATTTTAAATAATAATATATTAAATAAATAGTAATTGAATCTCAAATAAAAACACTAATAATTAATATAATAATTTAAATTACATTACAAATAAATAGTAAATAATTTAAAATAAGATAACTTAGTGAATGATTAGTAGAAAAAAAGTTTACTTAGTGAATAATCTTAGCTTATATTACAAATCCCACATTTGATCAGCTAGATGATCCCGAAAACTAACCATGTGATTAAGTTGTCGCCGACTACCCATTTCGGATCTTGTGTGTCCATACCTTGTTGTTGTCCTTGTTGGCCTTCTTGTTCTCCCTTGATATCTTCTAAGGGCAAATCGACATCATATTGTCTAAATAGAGGATCATCCCGCGCGTGCATCTTAATTAAATTGTGGATCACACAACAAACAATTTGTATAAACGGTTGTCTTGGCATCCAATAATTGGTCATAACGTCGAGCTTGAAGAGCTAGAAACGGGAGATGCGTCTGGACTTCGAGGAGGACTTTGATCCGTGGCTCAACCGAGGCACCAGGTATGAACAGCGAAACCCTCGTTTTAATGGGGACCGAAACTCAGATTTTAGGTTAAAATTGGAGTTGCCTAGCTTTGATGGACATCTGGACATTGAGGATTACCTTAACTGGGAGCATAAGGTAGATAACTTCTTCGAATACATAACTGTACCAGAAGATAAGAAGACTAAGTTTGTGGCTTCCAAGCTAACCAAAGGGGCTGCCGCTTGGTGGATTGCCGTGCCGCCTGGTGGATTGCCGTTAGCAAGAACAGGGAAAGAGATGGGAGACCACTGGTTCGCTCGTGGGTTCTCATGAAACAACTGATGCGGCAACGGTTCTTGCCAAATGACTTTGAGCAGACCTTATTTTGGCAATACCAATGCTGTTCGCAGCGGGCCGAAGCGTTGGAGGATACACCGAAGAGTATTATCGACTGAGCACTTGCAACAATCTCCCGGAGTCAGAAGACCAACAAATTGCTAGGTACGTCGGAGGGTCAAGGGAGAGCATCTAGGATCAACTCACGCTGAGCCCTATTTGGAACCTCACTGAAGCAATCACACTGGCCTACAAAGTCGAAGCTCAACAGTCCCGTAGTGGAAATCGAACTCAGTTGAATCGCTGTTCTGGGGAATACCCGACGGTGCGAGAGGGTACAAGCGAACCCTCACAACGTCCTCCAGCAGCACTTCACAGGAAGGCCCCCGTTGAAAATCAGAAGATGCCCGCCCTGGCACAGCTCCCTTCAGTCCAAGTGGCTAACAACCCCTATGCCCGACCCATAGCAGGGAAGTGCTACCGTTGTAACAAGCCGGGACATCGATCCAACGAGTGTCCCTTTCGCAAACTAATCAACCTTATCAGTGAGTTGGGCGTTGACAACGAAGAAGAGGAAATTGAGGCAATTAAGGAAGAACCCGAAGAGGTAGAGCAAGTATTCGGAGACCGAATTGCTTGCATGGTACAGAGGATTTTGTTGTCACCAAGGCAACACAGTGCGAACCAACGCCACTCCATTTTTTGGACTCTATGCACGGTCAACATGAAAGTGTGTGACCTTATTATTGATAGTGGCAGTAGTGACAACCTCGTTTCAAAGGCTTTGGTCAAAACCCTCAACCTCACTACCGAGAAACACCCCCGGCCCTACAAGATTGGGTGGATCAAGAAAGGGGTCGAAGCTTCAGTAGATACCATCTGCAAGGTTTCCTTCTCCATTGGCAACCATTATCAAGAAAGTGTGTGACCTTGGGAGTTTAATGTGAACGCTAAGCACGACAACAGGACCAATTGCTATGAGTTCACTTGGCTCGGCAAGAAGATAGCTCTCATGCCGTTTCCCCCTCAAGAGCAAGTCGCTGCCCAGGGTGATCGAAGGGGGCGACTATTCCTTACAACTTTGGGAAAACCATTTTAGCAAGACCTCCGAGCCGCGAAGGTGATCATAGCTCTAGTTTCAAAGGGGACAGAGGCGGTTTCTGGTCCCATTCCCCAAGAAGTACAGGCTTTAATGAAGGAATTCAGTGACCTCACCCCAGATGAACTACTAGAGGAGCTACCCCTAATGAGGGAGATCCAACACTGCATCGATCTCACTCCCGGTGCAAGCCTGCTAAACCTCCCACATTACCGGATGGGGCCCCTCGAGCATGATACCCTACAACGAATGGTAGAAGACCTTCTGCAAAAGTAACTCATCCGGCCTAGCCTGAGTCCGTGCGTCGTGCCAGCCCTGCTAGTGCCCAAAAAGGATGACAGTTAGCGGATGTGCGTCGATAGCCGAGCCATAAACAAAATAACCGTTAAATATCGGTTCCCCATTCCACGCCTTGAAGATATTCTTGACAAGCTCGATGGCTCGATATTGTTTTCCAAGCTTGACCTCTGGAGCGGCTACCATCAAATTCGAATCTGGCCAGAGGACAAATGAAAGACCGCCTTTAAAAGCGGGAGGGTTTGTACGAGTGGCAAGTTATGCCATTCGACCTTTGTAACGCGCCAAGCACCTTCATGCGGCTCATGAATCATGTTCTCAAGTCGTTTATTGGAAGGTTTATGGTCGTTTACTTTGATGACAGTCTAGTCTACAGTAAAGACCCCACAGAGCACATGATGCAGCTTATGGAGGTGCTAACGGCCCTGAGGGAACACAAGTTTTTCCTCAATCTTAAGAAGTGTGAGTTTCTTGCTGATAAGTTACTTTTCCTAGGTTTTGTGATTAGTACGCAGGGCATTGAGGCGGATGAGTGCAAGGTGGAAGCAATCCGTAACTGGCCAACCTTCACCATCGTGCATGATGTTCAGAGCTTTCATGGACTGGCCACATTTTATCGATGATTTATTCGGCACTTTAGCACTCTCATAGCGCCTATCATGGATTGCTTGAAACAGGGCCGGTTCACGTGGGGGGCTGAACAAGAACAGAGCTTTACTTTGGTCAAAGAGAAGCTCAGCACAACTCCTGTATTGGCCCTGCCGAACTTTGACAAGGTTTTTGAGGTCGAGACTGATGCTTCCATGGTTGGCATCGGGGCAGTGCTCACTCAAGATGGGAGGCCGATTGAGTTCTTCAGTGAGAAACTCAATGAAGCCAGATGCAAGTGTAGCCCCTACGAGCCGGAATGTTTTGCTGTAGTACGGGCCCTGCAACACTGGGAGCCATACCCCTCTCCAAAGAATTCGTCCTCCACAGCGATCACCAAGCTTTACGGTACATCCACTCTTAAAGGGCCACTAACCGGATGCACACTAGATGGGTCATCTACCTTCAGCGGTTCAACTTTGTGATCCAACATAAGTCTGGGGAATCAAACAAAGTGGCAGACGCCCTCAGCCGCAAGCTGCATCTGCTCACCACCTTAGCAATGGAAGTAACTAGCCTTGAAAGCTTGCGCGACCAATACGCCGATGATGAAGATTTTGGTGCTCTTTGGGTGCGATGTTCTGCCGGTGACCGAATCGCTGACTATCACATCCACCGTGGGTACTTGCTGAAGGGTGGCCAGCTTTGCATTCGTCATTCATCCCTCTGGGAACATTTGATCATGGAGCTACATGCAAGAGGAGTAGCAGCCCATCCAGGGCAAGACATGACCTATGAGCTCCTCGCCAACCGATTTTTCTGGCCGTATATGCGGAAGGAAATAACTAACTTTGTTCGGCGGTATGGGATATGCCAACGCGCAAAAGTACATGGCCAAAACACCGGCCTCTATTTGCCCCTCTCTGTTCCGGACAACATTTGGGAGGGCTTGAGCATTGACTTTGTCTCACCACTTTGACTCCGTCATGGTGGTCTTGGATCATTTCTCGAAGATGGCTCATTTCGTTGCCTGCAAGAAAATCGTGGATGCCAGTAATGTGGCTCAGTTGTTCTTTAAAGAGATCGTACGCCTCCATGGGGTCCCAAAAACAATCACTTCCAACCGTGATGTCAAGTTCATCAACCACTTTTGGAGAGAACTCTGGAAACGATTTAACTCCTTTCTTTAGTTTGGCAGCACTGCCCATCAACAGACGGACGGTCAAACCGAGGTGGTTAACCGGACGTTGGGTAGCATGATTCGATGCCTGGCTACAGATCAACCAAAGCAGTGGGATATGGCCCTTGCTCAGGTTGAATTCGCCTTCAACAGTGCTGAGAATCGTTCCATCAGGCGTAGCCCATTCATCGTCGTGTATACGAAGCTTCCAAACCAGACTATCGACCTATTGCGCCTACCACATTTTCGGAGCAAGACTGCAGCGGAGCTTGCTGATCAAGTGGTGCACACACATTAAGAGGTTAAGGCTCGACTGATTCATTCCAAAAGTAAGTATAAAGAGGCCGCTGACAAACATCGAAGAGAGAAGCTATTCTCTGAGGGAGATCTGGTGATGGTCCACCTGCGCAAGTCGCGGATGCCGATCCGGACATACCACAAGCTACAGTGTAAGAAGTTCGGACCATACATGGTCCTCAAAAAGATTAATAACAATGCCTACGTCATTGACTTGCCGCCAGACTTACAGGTTTCCAGCACCTTCAACGTTGCTGACTTGTTTGACTACCACCCTCCAGACGCTGCGAACACCACCATCCTTGAGAATTCAGAGTCGAATTCTTCCGCGGAGGGAAACAATGATGCAGGGGCTCCTATTGTCATTTAGGCACATGTTTGTCACTTAAGCTTTTGTTGTTTAGTCCCTCTTCCTTTTTCTTGTCGTTGTGTGCCCAACAAGTCATTTTCTTATGTTGTAATCCCAACTATATATAGCTAAGTTGACAGACGTATTTTAGTTAATGAATTTACCCTAAATTGCTGAGCCAATTGAAGTCTTGTTATTAATTTGTTCTGTGGATAATAGGGTTTGGTTTGCACAGCCGACCCATTTGGTATAGCCAAAAAAGACCCAGCTACCACCTACACCACATGGTAGTCCAACTCCTCCAAAAAAAAAAAAACCAAAAAAAAAGTTTATGGTTATCGGTTCGAATCACAATTCAACCTTTTTAGTACAGTATTTTTTCTTACAAAATTTATATTTTAGTTCAAGCTGTCCATGATCTATGAGAAGAATTAGTTTTTGAAACTAATTCCCATGACTATAGTATCATTTGTTTTTAAAATTAAACTAACGTATCACATTGAACCATAAAAATAAAAAAAATAAAAACTTAAATCTATGCTGAAATCTTGTTTTTCCGCTAAATGATACTGAAATATTAGATATATACAATGTGTCAGGTCGAGCTCAAGTTAACTGGATTAGGGGTGGCAATTCGTGTCATGTGTCGTGTTCGTGTCGTATTTTGATCGTTTCTTTTTAAATTTGCAGTCAACCCGAACATGACCCGTGACACGAAATTTTTTAAAAACCACAACACGAACACGACATGACCACTTTACGAGTTGACACGACACGACCCGAAAATGACCCGTGACACAAAATTGACCCGTGAATCCGAAATTGACCCGAAAATAAAATTGTATACTTTTATTTAGTTTTTTACATATTAAAAATAACTTAAAATTCATAACACACTAAATTATAATAACATCCATTGAAATTAAGCAAATAATAACATAAGATTTTGAGTATAACTATCATGATATCACAAGTTCATAATAAAATTTAAAATATGCAATGCAAAATATATGTATTTTTTAGTTTTTTACGAGTTTCGTGTCGTGTTCGGGTTAGGCGGGTCCAACCCGAAATTGACCCGTGTTTTTCGTGTCAATTTCAGGTCGATCAAATTTTGACCCGAACCTCTTTTTTCTCAACCCTAACCCGTAAAATTCGTGTCGTTTTCGAGTCGTGTCGTCGTATTGTGACCCATATTACCGGTTCTAAACTGGATACTATCTGATTGGAAGTTTTACAAAACTCAGACATGGATACATGCTGCTATGTCGTTTGCAAATAAAGGTTGTTATAAAGGATTCTATTGGCTTGTTATGACAACTTTAGCCAAAATAATAATAATAATATTATTATAAAGTCAAAGGAATACGTTATTTAAATATCAAAGGAATTTTTTTACTCTAAATGTGGTGAATATTTTGTTTGCTAAATATCAAAGGAATATGACTTTTAAGTAACAACTATCAACTTCCAAAAAAAAGCGCTCTAACCACTCACTAATGTAAATTCTGATTCCAACCCAACAAAAGATTCCCATTAAAAAAAATCCTAATTAAAGAAAATCAAGACAACTCTAATTTCTAAATTCTATGTAAGAGTGCACGAAAGAAATTAAAGTGAGAAACTTGTAGGCACATCCCATCCAAGATATTTGTACCTTTTGTGGACAAAATCGTCATAGAAAAAAAAAATGAAGTTGGTAATTTTGCTACGAAAGAGAGGCCTATTGGGAGCTCTTCTTATAGCAAACATTCTCATGGCGACTCGCATTGGTCTCTCTCGGTCAGTCCACCCTCTCCTTAAACGCACACCTTTTCGTCGTCGTTTCTTCTCTTCTCCCAAATCCAATCATTTCCCAAAATCCCATTTCTGCCCTCTCTGGTCTTCTTCCTTCTCTCTCTGCCTCCACAAATCCGCCATAACCACTTCTTCTTCTTCTTCTTCTTCTTCTTCTTCTCTCTCCTTCTCGTGCTCTTCGTCTTCCCTCTCTCCTCCATCCATGGCTGCCGCCGCCGCCGTCGCCGATGACGCTCTCTTCCACTCCAATCCGCTCCTTCAGGACTTCGACTTCCCGCCGTTCGACGCCGTCGAAGCCTCGCACGTGCGCCCCGGGATCCGCGAACTACTGAAGAAACTCGTGCGTACGCGGATTGATTCTCTCTTTTTCGGATTTCGGTTTCTAGCATTTCGTTTGATTGATTGATTGATTGATTTGGAGTGGTTTGTGTTTGTAGGAGGATGATTTGGTGGAGCTGGAGCGGACGGTTGAGCCGAACTGGCCGAAGTTGGTCGAGCCGTTGGAGAAGATCGTTGACCGGTTGAGTGTTCTCTGGGGGATAGTCAACCATCTCAAGTCCGTCAAGGATTCCTCCGACCTTCGTTCCGCCATTGAAGAAGTCCAGGTGTGGTGTTTGTTTTACATGACAATTGAAAATTGGAAAATTTTCAGACTTGGTAAAGAAATACGATCTTTTTGTGTTTCAATTTCGTTTTTCTGTTTTTGTTTGTTCTTAATTTTATTTGTTTGTGGAATTTGCAGCCCGAGAAAGTGAAGTTCCAGCTTAGGTTGGGACAAAGCAAACCCATCTATAATGCGTTCAAAGCTATTCGAGAATCTCCCGAGTGGGATACGCTTAGTGATGCAAGGAAACGTATTGTGGAATGTGAGTGTCTAAAGTCTAAACTATTTATATCATGTTGATGGGAATTGAAAACCAATATTTTTCCCTCTATATAGAGAGTAGCTGAAATAATGCTTATACCGGTAAAAGAGGTCTTCTTAAGAGATCAGTGGCAGTATTCTAACGCCATTTCAATTCGAGTTTTCAGTTTTAAGTTTTTACAGTTAAAAACCCTCATAAAATATCACATTTAATTTTTTTTTGCTACAGTTAAAAACTCACTGGAAATGTTATATCTCAGTTCAAATTAAAAACTCGAATTCGTGAAGGGAGCGAGACCTAAAGCTCTAAAGCTTTGCTTTAACCATGGGGTCGGTTGGAATGGCCAGGCCTTTGGTTTGCTCCCCACATCCCATCTGGGTTCGAACCGCCTCATAGGCATATTTGGCGCAAGGCTCTAGTTTCAAACCCGGGCTCATTTTTGGGGATTTCTAGATACAAAAAAAAAAGTAGTCTAGATCTTTGCTTTTTAATACCAAACGGCATCTTTGCAAAGCCACTGTATTTATATTTCGTGAACCCCACTTTGGCTGTTTTATGTCTCTTCGTCTTAGATCACCTTAATAATTTAGTCTAGACTTGTCTTGGTCTAACCTTTTCTCTTGAATATTAATTTTTCACATGCAGCCTCAATAAAGGAAGCGGTTCTCCTTGGTGTTTCTCTTGAAGATGATAAGAAAGAGATTTTTAACAAAATTCAACAGGTGTGCTCAAGTTTCCAACATTGAAGCATGCAGGATGGAAGGCTTCCCCTTCCCCTTTGCCTTCAGTATATCAATTGTTCAATCAAGCACATGCTTGTTATATATATATATATATATATATATATATATACATATCAATGCTTGTTTGTCTCAAGTCAGATGATTGTTGTTAAGTAGTTAGGGGAAGCTGGTTCTATCTCTTGTTAAATGAATTATGGAAGAAAAAGTACTTGTTGACATTGAAAATTGGATGGGTTTATGTGATAATAAATGTTGCTTAGAAGGAAAGCTTCAATAAGTGTTGCTTAAGAAGAAAGCTTTCATATCACATATTGCATTAGATTATGTGTTTTGATCATGATTTTACTTGCAGGAACTGGAAAGATTGTCTCAAAAATTTGAGGAGAATGTTTTAGATGCCACAAAAAAGTTCGAAAAATTAATTACTGATAAGAAAGAAATTGAGGGATTGCCAGCTACTGCTCTTGGGATGGCTGCACAAACAGCCATTTCAAAGGTATTCCATGTTGAATGTGACTGTTCATCATAAGTTCATATGTATACTTGGTTTTCAGCTGTATCACGTAAAGCATCATCTGTGTGTCTCTTCAGGGGCATGAAAACGCTACTGCTGAGAACGGGCCCTGGACAATCACTTTAGATGCTCCGAGCTTTTTGTCTGTCATGCAACATGCTCGAAACCGGTCATTGCGCGAGGAAATTTACCGTGCTTATGTTACTCGTGCCTCTAGTGGGGACCTAGATAATACATCAATCATTGATGAAATTTTGAAGCTTAGGTTGGAAAAGGCCAACATTCTAAATTACAACAACTATGCTGAGGTAGGTTTTTCTTGTCTTATGGTAAAACTAATTTTTTGCAATAGGCATGACAAGAACAATCTAACAGGTAAGCATGGCAACCAAAATGGCAAATGTTGAAAAAGCAGAAGAGCTCCTAGAAAAGCTTCGCAGTGCGTCTTGGGATGCTGCAGTTCAAGGTGGGGTATTCAATATTTATGAACATGACATATAAATAGTGCAAGTTTATTGAATAATTTTGAAAATATAATCTTTATAGTAATTCATCCTCTGTTGAATAAGTCTGTAAATTATTCAACAATTATTGCTTTTTGTGTTTTTCTGTGGTATTCAACTAGTTTCATTTCCAATCCTCTTAGAATTCTGTTTATCTTGAGCAACTCGTGTAAATCAAACCGGACTTGAAACTAATTGTGTCCAATACAATCGCTTTACTTTGGAAACTGTTAAAAAAGAAGAAGCCCTGTCAAAGTTAATAATTCTTGATCAAGGAAAATCATTTACTTTGGAAAATACGCTGAAGGTTTGATTGCATCTCTCATCCTTTTAGATATGGAAGATCTTAAGGATTTCTCCAAGAAGCAAGGTGCATCAGAAGCTGATGACTTGAACCATTGGGACATTAGCTTTTGGAGTGAGAGGCTTCGTGAGTCAAAATATGACATCAATGAGGTCAGATCCCTCCCGTCATCATGTGCAAATCCATGTCTATGCAATTTCTTATAATTTATTCCACTTTCTGGATATTGTAATTAGCTTTGTGCATTTTGTATGGACGCAATATCAGCTTGTATATTTTTTTTTTAAGGCCTTCAAGCATCCAGCATTTGCATTTTCTATGGAAAAAACTGATTTTTGTTGGATTATGGTTCAATACCAAGTTTGCAAGTTAGAGAAATATAAGGATCTTATCCAATCATGTGCCTATATCACATGTTAGTTATTTTATGTTTGAATTCAGTTTTGGTGTACTTACTATCACTTGTCTATTTCACGCCATTAAATCCCTTCAAAACTTATCTGTTACTCAGTTGCTTTAATATTGTGAGAAATATTTAAAATTTGGCTCTCTCTCTATTTATTTATCTTTTTTCTTTTGATATCGCGAGTTACCATGAAAAGAAAATTACAGTATAAATTATTATTACTATTATTATTATTTTGTATCTAAACTTTTTTTTTTCTCTTTCTTAGCTATATTCTTTTTTATGGTCATTTATCTTTTGATTTTGGAATTCAACTAAGGCGTTAAGTGGCCTGTGCTTATGGCTTCTTATACTGCAGGAAGAATTACGTCCTTATTTCTCCTTGCCAAAGGTTATGGATGGCCTTTTCAACCTTGCCAAGACACTTTTTGGAATTGAAGTTAAACCGGCTGATGGTCTGGCTCCAGTATGTATTTCAACTGCTCCAACTTTGGTTTGTTTTGTTTATTTCACTAAATGTTAATGTGTTTTTTAATGCAAACAGAAATAATAGTTTAAACATATGATTATTCTTTGTAGGTGTGGAATAAGGATGTTAGATTCTACTGCGTGAAAGATTCTTCAGCTAACCCTGTTGCATACTTTTATTTTGATCCTTATACTCGACCCTCAGAGAAAAGGGGAGGTGCATGGATGGATGAGGTTGTTTCTCGTAGTCGTGTTTTGTCACGGAATGGTACATCTGCACGGTTGCCTGTGGCCCACATGGTGTGCAATCAAACACCACCAGTTGGGAACAAGCCAAGCTTAATGACCTTTCGTGAGGTAAATTTAATTAGATTAAGAATTTGAGCATACTGTCCACATACTATCGAAATGAACAAGAACAAAAATGACATTCAGCTGTAATTGTTGGAAAGAAAAAAGTGCAAAATGAATGAAGGAATGTGAAATCATTATGCTCCATGGGTAAAAAATGGTGGAGGTATAGTAATGTGGACATCTAGCTATATTTCTACTTCTGTGGTGGCCCACCATTTATATATCTTGTTTTAGGAGTATATGGAGGGAAGAGAAGAGAAAAAGGATATCTAAATGTTCATTGTAGTCAACCCACATCTTTGGGATGCAGCATTATAGAACACTGAGTGAAGTTTGGGTTGTCTTATGTATGAAACCAATAGGTCTTATATAGTCTTTAGTAGTTGGTTGGCTTGAATGTAAGAGTGTGAGATTGTTATAAAGCTGTTGGATGGGTTTTGTTCTGATAAGTAGCTTCTGTTAAGAGTCTGCTAGGTAGTTAGTGGGAAAAGGGAGTAGTGAGATTGGTAGGCAAATTGTGGGATTAGTTTAGATAAGCTGAGATTGGGAGAGATATGGCTCTCGAAAGCCCTGCCACACTCTGTAGCCAAGACATTGATCTGTTCAATAAAGAAATTCTCATTGTCCTCTTCAGTAATCTGCTTAAATCCCAATGAAAATCAGGGTCTCTATCAGATACATTGTGAAAAAAGTTAAGGAACTATGATTTGTTTGCAGGTAGAGACAGTCTTCCATGAATTTGGTCATGCACTTCAGCATATGCTGACTAAGCAGGATGAGGGTCTAGTTGCCGGTATTCGAGGAATTGAATGGGATGCTGTTGAATTGCCTTCACAGTTCATGGAAAACTGGTGTTATCATAGGTATTTTGTCCTCTCTTTTTTTCGGGTATAGGACTGTGTCTTTTAAATTTACAGTAGCTTGTGTTTAGTGTGGTTGAGCTATATACGTGAATTAATATCTAAAGTCTAAACTTATTCTAAAAACTAGCTTGTGTTGTACTCCAAAGTTTTTATGCTTTTGTCGGCAATTAATTTGTTAACTGCTCTGATAGGGATACTTTGATGAGTATAGCAAAACACTATGAAACTGGTGAAACTCTTCCTGAAGATGTATATCTGAAGCTTCTTGCGGCTAGGACTTTCCGTGCAGGGTCCCTAAGTCTTCGTCAGGTTAGTTCAATATGCGGGTCCTGTTTTTTCATCCCCTACCATCTTTACTTTCTTGTGTTTTTTATATTCGTTTGTGCTACTGTTGTGGATTATATGATAATGGCACGTCAAGCTTTTTTTAGGGAAATATATATATATATATATATATTTAACTTGCTATTTAAGAATCTAAATGTTAACAATACAGTGTTATATTTGTCCTCAAATGAAAGGTTTCTCATGGGATTTATCTTCCCCCTTTTATTTATTTATTTATTTATTTTGATTGATTATCCAAGCATTGAGCAATATTTGTATTCTGAAGACTTGTGTGGTATATATTTGCTTATAGATTTACTTATTAATTTTCAGATAAGATTTGCGAGTGTGGATTTGGAGCTGCATACAAGATACATTCCTGGTGGTTCAGAATCCATCTATGATGTTGACAGGAAGATTTGTGAAAGAACACAAGTGCTCGCGCCCCTTCCAGAAGACAGGTTCCTGTGTGGTTTCAGCCATATATTTGCAGGTTTGCTGTATCTTTCTAATTTGATTTCAAAATCTTAAATTGTTTTTCATTTTAGCTACTATCTCATCTCTTATGTGTGTTTAATATGTTACTCTTTGCAACTGTTAGGTGGTTATGCAGCTGGATACTACAGTTACAAGGTATTGTTATGCTTCCTATTAGCTAATTGCAAAACACTTTCTTTGAGAAGTATTGCACCTTTAATATTATTCCCCTCACCTTTCAGCTTGAGGATACCCACATAGAGACTTAAAATGAGAATAGAATCTGTGTTTTCTTAATGATGTGTGAGCTTAATTTGTAATCTTATTTTTGTTTCCTATTTTCACATCTCCTGAGGCAAATTTCTATTGTTTTTCAGTGGGCCGAGGTGTTGTCAGCAGATGCTTTCTCTGCATTTGAGGATGCTGGATTGGACGACAGCAAGGTAAGTCCAATAGAGCTCCCCGAAAGAATTTTGCGTCACACTCTTTCAAAAGTTTGGAACAAATCATAGCTTGATTAGTTTCCAAATGTGTATCTTTCGATAAAAAGAAAGTAGATTCTAAATTTGTAGCACTGCCTGCTGCATAAGTTTGACATTGTAACATTGCCAAAATCACTTGGAAGTTTTTTTCTTCTTTAAAAATATATTTAGGAAAGTCTCGTACATTTCAATCATAGTATCCAATACTGTGAGGGAATAAAAAAAGTACTTGTATACTGTCCGGTTTTTTGCTGCTTCTCCTAAACGTAAAACAAGGAAATAAATAAATAAATAAATGAGAGTCTCATGTATGATGAAAACATAAATCAACAAAAGTCACGTTCAAATCTAAATTAAACATGCCGTAGTCTCTATTTGTTCTACCGAATATACTGGATGCCTAAATAACTGTTATCTTGCAATAGGCTGTCAAAGAAACAGGGCAGAGGTTCAGAGAAACCATTCTTGCTCTTGGAGGCGGAAAAGAACCACTAGAGGTCAGTCCGTGAAAACATATCTTCTTGTATAATGGTCTTTCTTTTCTTTTCCAGTTTCTTCGCCGGAGAATATTTTCATGCTTCCAGTTTTTCTCACTTGCTATACCGCTACAAGTCTTTGTCATTGTGGTATTATTACCACTTAAACCTTAGAAAATTGGGTTTCTGCCATGTGGGATCCTTGCTTTGTGATTCTGATGGACTGCTCTTACCGGGTGTAAACTTTTGGATCTCATTTAAGCTGATTTGCTGAACACCACCAGGTTTTTGTGGAATTCCGAGGGCGCGAACCTTCACCAGAGCCACTACTCAGGCACAATGGCCTCCTACAAGTTGCAACCGCTTGATTTTTCAATCAACTGCTCGATGGGGATGCGAATTGGAGCTGCAGGCTTTTACATGATGTAAATTCTCCGGTGGGAGTGAAGTTAATTTCGACTGCTTTGGGCATATCCCCATGAGGGATTGGTGGCAATAACTGCCTGGAAATAATATTTTAAGAACTTGGAAGAACCATTCATCATTCATAACAGGTTGCCTTACAGTGTTCAAGTAAAGTGGAACAGTGGATGTGTTTAAATTTCAGTAGTTCTATAAATCCTCAAGCTTTCCCAAATATCCCATTAGTGATTGCACACTAGAGAGACGATCTAAATAACCAAATGTCGTTTAAACGTGTAAACAACTTCTTTAAAATGCCGCGTTTTCTGTTTTCTGATGGCCGTATAAGAAACTTTAGCCGAGAAATGAGATAGCTTTGAAGAATAAACGACATGTTCTTTAAGTGAACTTTATGTCTTTGAAGATCAAAATGGCTTCTATTAACATAAAAAAGCCAGCGTCAATTTATTGTTAGGAGCAACCTGCTAAGAAATTAAGTTCATGAACTAATTGGCTGAAAAACCAATTAGGATGAAATTATCACTTCTTAAAAATAATGTTTAGGGACCGTTCACGCCAAAAATCCAACTTTTTGAGAGAAAACGGCTTGTGATTACATTGATGTCGTAAACCTCTCGTGTTTAATCAAATTAAAATGCGGATGCGTTATATATTATTAAGAAATGCTGATTATTTCTTGTATTTTTAATAAGACGAAATTCATTTCTACATCTTCTTATCGCACAATATTGATGTTATGTTTAGTCAAAATTAACTATATAAAAGAAAAAAAGACACAATTACCTTTGATAAAAGTAGTGATGGCTATTAGTAGTGATGGCTATTTGAGAGAGAAATCCTAGAACAATTACGTTGATATTCAATTTTCGACATTTGAGAGTGTTAATATCCGATTTTATACTGGTCCATTTATGGGTCCAGACCCAACTTTTGTGTTACGTAATGTTATTTGACTCGCTTCGTAAACCCAAACCATGTTCGGAGAATTTACGTGGGTCGTAGTTTAATGGGTCATGTAGCCTATTTATCATTTAATTCAATATTAATTTAAATCTCACTTGGAGGGTTTTCATACTAATCTAATTAAATATAAATAGGCGAAAAGAATTTGTAAAAGGCCTTCCTCCAGTCCTTTTAGAAGCTCAAAACCTCAAGTCAATCCCTTTGAGTTTTTCCCGCCAGCCAATGTTTGAATCTCGTTGTTTTAACTTCAACGGAGGATCCATTCACACTGGAATTGCCCAACGAAGTCATCATCCGTGACAGACATATCCTCAAAACTTCTTCTATCCTTGCCAGATAATACTTAACGGAAGCTCCTTCCGTGGCAGGCATGTGTCTTGGAGAGGCATGTGTCTTGGAGCATTTTCTTTACGTCTAACTGTCCAAGTATGCCTAACAGAGCCTTTCTCCGTGTCAGACACGCCTCCTTTGCACTTCTTCTACCCAAGCTCACCTGCCGGAGCAAATCTTCACGTCAGAGCAAATATGATAGTTGCTTAACCATTCTCGTACAAACCATCTCTGACAAGGTTTGACACATGATCAAACCTTCGAAAGAGGAGGTCAACAAAGCATGAAGTTGAGTCAAACACTCTTTGAGAGTTTTAGACTTAGGAGAGCTCCATATCAACCCTAAATCCGGAACTTTGCCTCTAAGTCATTCCATTTTTAGACCATCTCTTTGTCAACCATGAAAGGCATCTGATGGTTTTGCTCCAACAGGATTGCGTGTGTAGGTCTCTATCAGAGCGTCACCGATCTGCCTTTGGAGCAAACATCATGAACTTTTCATTTCACTTATGGCCAAACTCCTTTTCAACTCCAGAAAAAGTGGCAGATGGTTTTGTAGCATCAGAATTGCGTGTGTAGGCCTCCGTTAGAGTGCCGTCAGTTTGCCTCTAGAGTTGCTGCCAAAATACTACCATTTTCACCTATAAATATCTCTCTCATTTCAACATAGCCATAACACCCACAAGAAACACTACTCTGTCTCTCTCTCATTTAGCCCACACTATGATCAATTTTCCTTCAATCTGTTGCTACAAAGACTTAAATTTCCTCAAGTTCTTAAGGGGTTGTATAGTTTCTAAGTGTTGCCAGCGTTAGAAACTCCTCAAGAACTCCCTTTGTTCTTCCTTCGTTAGTATTCGAGAATATTTTGAAGTTTCTTCATATTCTTCGAGAAACACTTGAGAATTCATCCTCGGGGTCACTTTCGCTACCCAAACGACGTCCTCTCTGTCAGAACCGCCCGCGTCTACTCTGGGAGTGTCTCTTTACTAGAGCCTTATCCGCCTCGTGAGTCACACTTTCGCTCTTCACCAAGCCTTATCCACCAAACGAGTCACTTTCTTCACTCTTAAAGCAATCCGCATCTGTCTCCAAAGCACTGCACTGCCAATGCCCTGTGCAATATGCAAATCTCATCTCCATCAACTACCTGATCATTCTTCCTATCATTATTCATCTATGTAGTTTGTTTTATACATTTTTTTTTTCGAGTTCTCTAGCTTGTTTTGCATGGGCATTTTGGTCATTCAATAACAAAGCGGGTCTTAGGATCTAATTCTTTCGGTTCTCTTTGGGCCCGCCTAACCATCCCATCTCTTCGTCGGAGTCTTGCCATCTTTATCTACTTCAAAGCTTTCCATGTACTTCGGCAACGTTGGATCTTATTTTAACGAGTCATATACTTACGTGTGTCAATCTCACACGCGTTATACTCCTGGTCTACCGGACCCCGACAGAGAGTAATTACGCCTGGATTTTGTTTGTTTAGATTTAGGAGGAAAAAAATAAAAAAAGATGTTTTATGTGGTAAATGGTAAAATTGGAGTGAAGAGAGAGAAAGAGCTTACCTTCAAAGTAGAGGTGATAATTCGTGTTACGTGTCGTGTTTTGATCGTTTCATTTAAAATTTATAGTAAACTATGAACACGATACGATCACTTTACGGGTTGACACGACACGAAAATGACATGTGACACAAAATTGACCCGTGAACCCGAAATTGACACGAAAATTGTATACTTTTATTTAGTTTTTTACATATTAAAAATAACTTAAAATTCATAACACATAAAAAAACAATAACATCCATTGAAATTAAGCAAATAATAGTATTAAATTTTGAGTATAACTTTCATGATATCACAAGTTCATAATAAAATAAAAAATATGTAATTAAAAATATATGTATTTTTTAATTTTTTATGAGTTTCGTATTGTATTTGAATTAGGCGGGTCTATTCTAAAACTGACCTGTATTTTTTATATCAATTTCAGATCGATTTAATTTTAATATAAATATTTTTTTTCTTAATTTTAACCTATAAAATTTATATTATTTTCGAATCGTGTCGGCGCAGTAACATATTGCCATTATATCAGGTACTAAAAAGTAAACACAAGTCCACTTCCCCGACCTAACTGCCCCAACCAATCCCTTCCGTTTCTTTACAAATCCGAGTTTTTTAGATCTCGAAACCTTCCTTCTGAGTATCATCTCTGTGGTGTGGGCAAGAGAGAGAGTACAGCAAAATGGCAAGAGCAGGAGGGATTACAAATGCAGTGAACGTTGGAATAGCAGTTCAAGCCGATTGGGAGAATCGCGAGTTCATTTCCCACATTTCCCTCAACGTTCGCCGCCTTTTCGATTTCCTTGTTCAATTCGGTAAATGCCCATCTTCCCCAAAGTCCTCCCTTTTTTCCACCATTTGGGTTTTCTTTTTCATGGTTTTTGCTCATCTGGGTTTGTGTCGTTTGAGATATTGCCAGTTGACTTTGGTCAATCCATTTTTTTTATTTGAGTTTCTTATGGAAATTTTGCTGATTCGGCGTTCCTAATTAGGCGTTTTGGATTGATTTTCTTGTGCGTTAATTTTCGAATTAATCAAGCAATTTGATTGAGAACCCATTAGTGCCTAGCTCATCAACATCTATATTCTTTACCATATGAATGAATTAGTTAAAACTCTTGCTTCAAATTTAAAACTTTTGGTTTGCCATGTGTGTTTTTTTTTATTTTTTTGGGGAGCGCCTTAGGCTGTTATAAAGGGCAATCTTTGACTACATAGGGTTCACCCCAATTGGAAAATTTGACTGATTGTTCTGTGGCTTGAGTTGCCAAAACCAGGATTCTGGTGATAACTGACCAAGTTTTTTGCAGCGTAAGTGGATGTAGCTCTCATTTCGAGGCTCGATCACTATCAAGCCTGCGTGTTTATGTTCTTTTTGTTTTTTGTATTGCTCTCGAATATTCGGAATTTGGGCTGTAATTCCTAAAAAGTTCAATGTCTTGTTTAGGATAAGCAATTTGTAGCTATTGTTAATTTTCGCTTGTATAATAAGCTTTCTTGCTGCTCATAGTTTAAGACTAGTCTTCGCATTTTGATAGATGAATTTTATTGCTTTTCTCATAACCAAATCTATGAGCTGTTATTAGTAACTCTGGTGGAGTCTTTGCTTCAGTTTTATTTGAATTCAAATGTTTGTCTCTTACATTGTCCTCTTGCTCAAGATAAAGTCATAAAATTGCTAGTAAATGAGATTTTTTTGTTGGTAGTATCCATAAATCTGTAGGCGAAACGTACCACTAAAGCAGCCCGAGCCAGACTCACTATATCCATGTGAATTATGTTATCGATCTCTATGAAGGAATTATTCAATCACTGTTCACCAATAATAGTAGAATTACCAATGCAGAGTCAAAAAGGGGTTTTGATCCAACATCATTGATGAAACAACCAATAAATCCAATTAGACCAAGTTCTAATGATTATACTAGAAGATAGTATAATTAGAATACATTAAATACAACCAAAATATGCAGAGACGGCCCTTGCTCTAGGTGGGGAAGGCGAACTTCTTTATTTCCCTGCTAGTGTTGTACTGCAGTACTTTTATATGTTTATAATGCCCGGGCATACTTGAACTTGGGAGGGGGACTACATGGCTTGGGCCTCGAAGAAGTGCTTGAGCCCGTCTGTTGGGTGCTCCCACGGATTCGTAAGGGACTCCTCGAAGTAAGGGCCCAAATGGATAGTGCTTCGGGTGGATTCCCGAGTTTGGTCATGGGTTGATGTTTAAAGGATTTGATTGCGGCTCTCCTTCCAGTTTGCAACTTTAGGGAGGAATTGTTGCGTCAATCCTACGTCAGTTTAATTTCTCTTTCTTAGTCATGCTTTTGTTTGGAAATGCTCTAGGTGAATTGGAAATCTTCTTTTGTTCTTGCAAGGTGGTTCTGGTATTGGGTCTTAGTGTTACAATATTCTCATCTTATTATTTTGTTCTTCTTGCTATTTCAGAGGCTACAACAAAGAGCAAGTTGGCTTCATTGAATGAGAAGCTTGATACTCTGGAACGTCGGCTTGAACTACTCGAAGTACAAGTGGGTACGGCATCAGCTAACCCGTCTCTTTTTAATAGTTAGAGTTTCCAAATAAAATTATGTTTGTTGTAATGCAGCTTAAAGAACCTCCCCCTCTCTGTATCGAGATTATGAACAGACTTCTTGGTCTTGTAAACCGTCTAGAAACATGTATTCCTTGTGTATTCTACTTAGTAACTTTCTGTATATATATATACATACACTTCACTTTTGGGAAAGTTTGCGCACGTTTAATATTGATCACTGATTCATAGTTGTGACTCGGGATTATGTTTATAATTTCTATATTAGCATTCTCCTTATAGCTTTACCAAAAAGCATGGTCATGTTTGGCCTATTTTGACATGATGCTGAAGTATACACTTTACAAATATAGATTATGTATCCAATGGTATTCATGCTTACATTTACGAAGGTGTACTCACAGAATCTGAGAGAAGCTTAAGACTATTGGTGTAGGATCATTATTGACGAGAGTATATGGATAGAAGAGAAATAGTCAAATTAGAGAAGAGGTTTCTGGAGTGATAATTAGAACTCATGATGAGGACCAATAATCTAAAGATCCATTCACTCATGGTTTCCGTCTCCTAAAGATTGCAGGGTTTGGTTCTCTCGCAAAGTGGGTTTGAAGAATTTCTGGATATTAGAAAAGAAAAACGCGCGCGCGCACACACACATATATGTGTAGACGAATTTTTAATAATTATATTTCTATCAGTGATTATTATCAAATATGAAAATTTGATAACCTGGCGTGATAAGAATCAAATTATGACAATATATATATATATATAACTGTAATATTTTTTAATATATAAAACAAAAAATAAAATAGGAGACCAAACAAAAATAAAATAAGGAAAGTTGTTAATGGGAAACTACCCCAATAACAATAGTTACATGACTCTAGCTTATGATCAAGGAAAGTTGATTTTTAACTTAGGTGACGTTTGGTTCATGAGTTCAGAATCATGATTTATGACTCTGATTTTTGAAATTTAAATTTTTTATGAGAGAAAAACACTGTAGCGAACTAAGAACTATAGTCCTAAATCAGGCTAGAACCTCCGAAACAAACGGAGCATTAATTGATACCAATGACCCACCCTTCAATGCTTATTTGTTATTAGCTTCATTGCGGGTTTTGCATTTCGATCATGTTTCGCAACAGTCAAGACTGATTAAGACCAATGGCTGACCAAATTCGTTTTTTGTTACCCAGTTGTGAGCATTTACATATTGTTCATCAGCTCCTAGGCAAATAGTGTCAAAATAGAGCTCATTCTATATTCTTGTGAAAAGCAAATTGCTTAAGCGAATAACGTGAAAGAACAACCGGATCAGAATCAATAAGGTAAGTCTCAGAAAAAAGATTAACCATTTTCTTGTTGCATTCAAAGTGTAATGATGGGACAAAAATCTTATCATTGACAAAACTCATTGGTTATAATTATATTATCTTGGCTCTGGAGGAGGCAAGGGTTGAGTCAAAACAGGTGAAGCCTCTGTGGGAGTGGAGGATGGTATAACAATTTTCCTGTCCAATACTATGGATCCTGAGCTCTCTATTGACCTCATGTATTCTGATGCATTGTTCTCTATGATTAGAGAATCCTCTAATTCGCGTACAATGTCGGCCATGGATGGTCTATAAACAGAGAAGGGCTCAATGCATAGCAATGCCATCTCCACCACTCTCCACATTGCCTCCGCATGGTAACCTCCCTTTATGCTTGGATCCACAATTTCATCTATGTTTGTCTCCCTTGCGTGTTGTTTAGCCTGCAGAGAAATGTGTATCTTGGTCAGATGAAGATCTTGTTTGGTTCTCCAAGCATGTTAAAAAAATATATTAAGTGCTTGTTTGATAACGGGATTCAGACCCTGGTTCTAATGGTTCTGTTTAAGTCTTTTTTCTCATAAAAATTTGAATTTTGGTTCAAATCATTTGATTCGAACCCATTAACCAAATATGGAACTAATTATAGTGATTCCCTTATAAAGTAAATTACACTTATATTTAGTCACATAAGACTTCGAAGTCAATAGCTTATCAAGAAGATGTTTAATAAAATACATCACAAATCAATTCTAGTGACTCTTCCTGTGAATGACATGCATAGTTTATGAGCACCACAGGCAGTGGAAATGTTTATTTGCAGACGGACGCTAATTTTGTTCAGCACAAAGACACTAAATGTGCCTAAAAAATATGAGTTCGGAGAACATGAGGACAAGTTGCATACCCATTCAACTAAGCTCCACTCGTTCCGTGGCCTGCGAATATTGAGAGGCTCCCTGCCGCTTATAATTTCAAGTAGCACCACGCCGAAGCTAAAGACGTCGCTTTTGTCAGATAAGTGGTGGGTTGTGTAGTATCTGCAGAGTATAAATTTTGATTTAGTTAGATTGTTTTACTTGGTTACATTAACAGGCAGGGGTTGAAAGTTTTGCTCAAGGAAAAAACTTACTCTGGGTCCAAATATCCCGCAGTTCCCCTTACTTCCAAAGAAGCGCCACTGTCACCTTCTTGAGGAGCATATTTTGAGAAGCCGAAATCGGCAACCTTGGCTGTCATGCTTTGATCTAGAAGTATGTTGCTCGATTTCACATCCCTATGTATAACACAACGCCCGGCATATGTGTGAAGATGAGTCAATCCTGTTGAATGAAAGCATTCTTCAGAATTTCATTGATCCTCTATGTTAACCAGAACAATCTATTCCAAAGAGAATATGCATTTAAATATGACTATATCAAAGGCCTAATTTAGGATTTAGGTTGCCATGGTTAAACACAGTGGATTTCACCAGGTGACTCAGTCTTGTCGGGATATAAGACAATATGTATATATGATATTCCTATTCCACTTGCCTCGAGCAGCACCAAGAGCAATGGACAGTCTGGTTGGCCAGTCCAGCCTTTTTCTTTTTGCTGCTTCTCCTGTTATAAGAAATCAGTCTTTTTCATCAAAAATTCAAGGTCAATACGTTAGAAGAAGGAAGAAGAATCGACGCGGGAAGTACCATAGAGGCGATCTTGTAGCGAGCCATTGGACATGAATGGATAAACAAGAATTTGTTGCTCATTTTCACTACAATAACCAAGTAGAGGCACCAAATTCTCATGGCGTATAGTGGAAAGAAGATTTAACTGCAAAGTAAATCAAAAGGTTTCTGTTAGCATAGTTTTAAAGAAAATTAAATGACAACAAAATGTAAGACCGTCTAGTAAAGTGGTACCTCGTTTTCGAATTCTCGAGTCCCCTGAGTTGACGTTGCCGATCGGGCCTTCACCGCAACTTCTTGACCGTCTGGCAGAGTGCCACGATAAACGGAACCAAAGCCACCTTCGCCTATCAAAGTATTGTAATTTTGGGTGGCAGCTTCTATGTTGGCCAGGGTAAATGTCTGTATGGTTATTGACTTCACAACAAATTCTTCTACTATTGGTATTGAGAATATTAAACCTCCATTTTCTGCAGTTTGATATGAAAAATAAAATCATACTTTGGAAACTTTTGTCCAAAATACACACACAGTACTGATTTAGCAGCATTAACTGGCTTTTATGCATATGCGCAAAGAGAATATAGTGGATATGGAATTATACGGATTAGAGTACTCACTCTTTGACATCGGAGGTCCTTTAAATCCTTTGCCATTGAATATTCCTTGAGGCATCAATTTTTGTCTGTAAAAGCAAAGGACGAAAGCTCCAGCCGCCAGAGTCAATAGTAAAGATCCACATGCCACAGAGCCTATGATGATTCTTCGTTTCGAAGAAGCTGGTCCTGGGTTGCATGTTCCAGAGCTGCAAAATGGATGTTCAAGTTTCAGATTTTGTCGTTATTAAACAAGACAAATGTTGCAATTACCTTGTGTCAAGTTTTGAGCTATTGAAGCTAGATGGATCCTCTTTGGCAACAGGGTTGCAGCCAACATATCTGGAAGTAAACAGGTAATGAATGGGATAAATATTACTCTCTCTTATAATGATTCGTGACTCATTACAATATTTTTTCTCACAAAAAATACATATAAAATGAGAATAATTTTAAATTATAATTCTAAATTTATGAACTATCGACGAAACTAGAAGTTCTACTTTTATTTATAATATATTTTAACCCCACACGACCTCTAGCTACTCACGAAATGGTGGTCCCACCTATAAGTGATGGGGCCATAACTCAAGAGGTTAGATAAGACTGCTCAAGAGTTAAACGTGCAACTATATATATGAAAAGTACTTAAAAAAACTTGTCAAACATACTACTTGCATCGTATTATGCACAAATGGCTTTTGAGGCCTCCCAAAAGCAATACCAAATTGGCCCGTGTTATGAAATTTACTTGTTTTTGTATTACAGAAGAGCACATAAGTTGAAAATCAGAAACTTACAATATTTCCAAATGTTGCATCATTGCAAGAGATCCTGGAAGTGGCCCCCTAAGATCATTGTTCCTTAGATCCCTGGTAAGTAAAATTTTTTATCAAACAAGAGATGATAAATAACATCCACAAAAAGATTTGCAAAGTTGAATGAAACAAATTCAATTGGAACATTGAGAGAGAAGAAAATAAATTTTTAAAAAAAAAGAGAGAGAAATTACACTGATCTCAACATGGAGGAAGAAGGGAAGGCTGGAATTTCGCCAGTGAAGCCATTGGAGCTCAGATTCCTATACATCACAAAATAATCAGAATTGAGTAAGAGACGACAATTTAGGACAAAAGCGACAACATTGAGAGCCCAAATAGAAAAAACAATCGTCTGTCAACATACAGGGTAATTAAGTTGGTCAACTTGGTAATACTTGGAGGAATTGGCCCTTTAAGATTCATTGAAGGAAGGCTCCTGAAAAGTACAACATTATATATATATATATATATATATATGAATCATTGCTAAACAAACATAAAGATCTTAATAAACTCAACCACTTTTAAGTAATGATTCTCAGAGACTTACAGTTTGGCTATGACAGTTGAACCATTAATGGACTCACAAGACAGGCCTTCCCAGGAAAATGGAAAACATGGATCTCCAGTCCAACTCTCCAAAACCTTATTCTCCTCATTACAAGCCAACAGCTCACGCTTGACCTCCAAAATACCGTTCACTAAAGAATTAAAGTTGATGAGAGTTTGTCATACAAAGGTTTCAAAATGATACACATACTTTCTAACTTCATGAATTCTACATTGGGATAAAACGAAAATTATACAGAGAATTCCCGGGTAGAGTATTGAAAAAAAAAAAATCCTAATAATAATACATAGTTATATCACATTAAAATCATATCAATTAAAAAATAAAATGTGACGGTTCTTAATTATGATCTAACAATAAGATATTTTTTTCATGTCTATTACTGAATTCTCCAAATTATATTGCTACCTCCAAGTCGTGTTTCTAAGCAATATTTTGATTTATATATATATTTTTTTTAAGCACACTTCCAATATATATGTCCTCCTTAACTTGCACTTGAAATATTCACATAACGTTGTGGATTTTTTTTTTTTTTTTTTTTTTGAAGGGGGAAAATGGAACTTACCATCACTTGGGCTAGTCTCTTGGGCCCATGGGAACACCTGTAAGATCTCATAAGCATTGCAAATGGGCCCCAAAGAAGACCCAGAGGCCTTCACCAGTGTTAAATTAAGAAACCCATTTGCTCTTACATCGTGACGAACCTCCTTATAGTTGGACCCACCACCCTTTATATCAAACGACGACTTCATTCTCTGATTGTTCACGTATATATCAAACACCCTTTGGCCAGAATAAACTGTCGTATTCAGTTCAAGAAAGTAGAGGGTCAGACGGTACTGGTGATTTCCTTTGTCCAGATCATTGTGGAGAATCTCCAAGCGGTTTTGATCAGATAAGGCTGTTTGTAGAACTTGTAATGGTGCTCTCACTTTGCCAGTGTAGTTGGAGATTTTGACATTAGAGCCTTGTATAGTAGTATTTGCTGTGCCAGAACTTGTTAATGGTTTCCAAATTCTGTCACTTGGATCAGTTGGGTACCTGAAATTACCACACAAAAAAAAAAAACAAAACCATAGTAACCGTGTGATTTTGTGTAAAAGGTACTAGGGTATGAATGTAAGGATAAAGTTTTGAACATTAAACTGCTGTAAATGATAAAATGAATCCAAGTCTCGCATTGTTTAAATCAATTTATAAAGACGTTGGATTACTTATTTTTTAAGATGGAAACTCAGGCCTTTCAAAAATTCAATTTTCATAAAAAACTATTAACAAAATTATATCAAATTGAAAAAGATAATTTGTCTTGTAAGTAGGTACTTTTTCGTATCCATTTTGTAATAGTAAGTGTAATCTTAAATTTCAAACATCTTTGTTCAAGAAAAAAGAAAATAGAAAACTTACTTAATGATGTCCCCATCCTTGGCTCCCAAATTAATTCTTCTGACCACTTTCAGAACACTAGAAGAAGAGAAGTCTTGTAAATACTCTAAACCTTTTAAAGGCCTCAACACAAGGCGTGAGATATAAGGATCTCCTTCAGTCTTGACCAAGCAGAAGTCTATGCTCTCCTTAGTGGCTCTAAAAATCCCCTCAACCTCAAAGTCCTCGGCAGAATTCACTTGGCTAATGTTTGTGACACCGACCGAAACTGAAAATGATGTCTCATATAGCAATATGTTTTCATAGTATAAAAATGTACCCCTTATCAAGTACTCTTCACCCCTTGTTGTGTCTAGGCTGTAACATCTTTTCCATGAATAATCTATGTCGAATATTCGAGCTTCATCGTCGCCGGTGTGGTTTGTCGACGCCTTGCTTATCTTCCGGCAATTTTTCCTATCAGGAAACCAGCGGTAATCTGTATCCCAGCTTATGGTAGTATTAGGATCTGTATAATTAGACTCCCGGCAACATGCTATGCTAACAAAATCTGCATTAAAAGTAACTGGTTATGTAACTAAAAACTAAAAATTCCTTGTTGAAGCAATATATATATATATATAGGGAGTTCTAAGGTGGATCTTGATTAATTTGAATTTGTGGTTTTGTAGAGCCGTAAGTTTTTTTTTTTTTTTTTTAATTTTCTTTAAGAAGAAAAATTGTTCTATAGTTTTGATCTACAAGAAATTAAATGAAAGGAAATTAAACAAACAAACCTAGGTTAGATATAGATACGTCAACCATTTTCAATGCTTTTATTAATTAATAACCAGATCAATTATGGGTTAATAAGCGCAATTGCAACATCACGTGATATTTTTTTCTCCACCGCTAAATTTGAAGACATGAACCTAATAATATGTCTTAAAATTTGAAATCCCCACTGAAATAATAATCAATGATCAATTATTTAATACTAAAACAATCTAAACGTTATAAAATCCTAAGGCCAAATTGAAAGAAAAAAACCTATTCATCAAGAATCAAACATTTTGATGTTGTAATATTTCTTGAAATTGGGTTACCCCAATATAAAACAATATTATTGCCCTGATCTAGTAAAATTCATTCAATACTTACCTTTTTGTGCACAAGTTGATTGAGCAAGAATGAAGAGGCACAAGATCAAACATCTACATGTTCTTGAAACCCAATTGTTGACCAATAATCCCTCCATCATCTTCTTAACATTGGAGGTCGCCCCATTGGATTATCAAACTCATAGCCACTTTTCCAACATATATATATATATATATATAACTAGTTTTAGCTTCCACCAAGTACTACCAAAACAAACCACTTCTGAATTCCATGGAATTCAAATCATTTTCCTCTGTATTTGCTTGTTGGTTCCTGACTTTCATTCCACATAACCCCTAGAGATTCTCAATTTTTCCCTAGAATGTCACATGGGAAGAAGGGGAAAAAAAAAAAAAAAAAAAAAAAAAAAAAAACCTTTTTTTTTTTGTACAAAAAGATGATAAAACATAAAACAAAAATCCAAGGTTCTTCACAGATGAATCGTGATCTTGGAGGCTGCAGGGACAAAAGAGTATCAAACAAAGATTAGAAATTTAGAAGAAGGAAGAGGTTTGATAAAATGGGGTTTGACTTCTATCATAGAGTACTATATTACATGAAGTATATGAAGGAAGATATATAAGAGGCTACACTAATTAGAATATTGACACAAAAATTAATTAATTGAATAGTTAAGAATATTTTAGGTAGTGTATACTGTTTATGATTATGGTGGTGGGTCTTTGATTAGCTATATTTAATTTACATTTGATTTTAAATAATTGGGCGGAGTAACCCTCCATATTGGTGTGCCTTCGTCTCTCTCCTTGTCTCTTACCCGTATTAATTCAAACATAATATAAGGTAATTGGGTCTGGTTTCTTTTTTCTTAACCAACTAAGACGGTTTAGTAGCATCAATAATATTTAATTTCCAAGAGTAGTTAATTGTACTATATATTGAATAAAATACACACACACTAGTATATGTGTGTGTATATATATATATATGCGCGCGCGTAATTCCAATATAACCCAAATGAATATTTTACTTAATAGGCAAGTTATTGTGATTGCTAGTATAATTTAATGATAATTTCACACTTGACTCCATCTTGAAACGTAAAGTTTGAGTTTTCCAACCTTTGAAGTTCAAGAAAAAAAAAAAGAATAAGAAAAATTAAAGTTGCTGTAAGAATTTCAAGGGAGAGGATCTTTAACATTGAGATCCATTTGACTGAAAAGAAGCCTCAATCTAATAATATTCTTAAATTATCAACAATATGTTTACAAAAATGAGTTTGACTAATACCGCGGAAAATCTATTAAATATATGACATAAATGTAATTTCGTTGAAAGAAAATAAAGAAAAATAGACCATCTCCTGAGGACAATTTCTTGAAAGGTTTGAATTGGTTGGGGTCTAGCTTGGTCTGTGGATTGGCGGAAGAAGTTGAATTTTTTCTTTTTTTTTTTGCCCTTTTCAGAGAACATTCAAATTGGACATAGTCTTTACATTAAAAGTAAACGACTTTAAATTCTTGTATTCTTATTTATTTTTTACGTTCCGCTTCTCTATTCATATGCTAGTTCTACTCAAACAACATCGGATTAGTCATAAACTACCACCAGTATAAATTGATTGTAGATTTTACCATCTGCAATACTTATATAATTAGTATTTTGTTTATAATTAATTGAAATATGGGGATAGAAAAAACAAGAAAATTAAATTATATTCCTTGAAAGAGAGAGATTCTTATTACTAGAAAGATAATGGGCGCGTTTGGAACTCGTTTTAAAATGATTTTATTTTTTGTATGAAAATGAAACTGAAAACGTTTTCAATCTCGGACATAAATCATTTTTAAAAATGCGTTTAGTAATTTTATTAAGAGATTATTTCCAATGTAAAAAAAAACTCATTAATGTCTCTCTTTCTCTCTCTGCTCGAGAGAGGAGAAAATGAAAACAAAAAATGAAAGACGATTAAAAGTCATTTTTCATTTCTCTCTCATTTTACACTAAACTAAAAAATCGTTTTTATTTTTGTTTTTTATTTTTATTGTGTCAAATGCCGTTTTGAAAATATTTTCATTTTTATTTCTTAAAAAAAGTGAAAAATAAAAACGGGATCAATTCCAAACACGGCTAATATGTTCTTACTTCTTAGCCAATTAGATTTGAATAATTTGAATACGTGTGTGTAGGAGAGGATAGGATGGGGGTAAGCCTAACTACATATAATAATGTGCAACAGCCTACTAACTAACCCCTAACCCAACAACAAATTACTATTATTATTATTATTATTATTATTAGTATTGTACTTGTTATTATTATTATTACTATTATTATTGTTATTATTTTTATAATTAAAATAAATAAATAAATGATAAATAGAACGTACATATGTAGCTCAATGCATTTTGATTGCCAACGACCCATGATCATAAAGCTAGTGCCAACTAATTTACCAGATAAGGACGCAAAAGAGTACTTGATTCGATTATATTGATCTCCCTATAATGTATATATAAATATTAACATATTAAATATTAATATCTATATGCTCAATTACTGTATGTACGTACTCCCGTTAAAATCTACAAATTTTTAGATTAATTTTGCTGGTTGCCAGTTTTATATATTATTCCATTTGGATTCTTTCACCTTTTTTAAAATCGTTTTCAATGCATTAAGTTCTAAATTCTTCAGTTATAGTACAAGTGTGGTTCTATTCACACACCACTCTTTACTCTTTATACTTCCCATTTAATTATAATTTTTTTATTAGAAAATACTCTCTTGTAAAATGACAATTATAATAGACTTAATTACATAATTAATTTTATTATAAAAATGATGATATTTTATTTCTTTCTTTTGTTTTGTGTTAATGTTTTTATTTTCTAATTATTTCATTTTTGAAAGGAAAAATCATTTTGTCTCATTTTCCTTTCGTTTCTTATAAAGTCGAATTGTTTTTTTTTTTTTTTCATTTTATTATTTTTTATGCTTATTTTGCTCGTTTATTTGTTCTTCAATCTTTTTTTATTTTATATTTTTAATTATACCTCAATAATATAATAACTTTGTTGCTTTTTTATTTACTTTTTATTTCGTGAATTATATTTCTTTCTATTTTATATTTTTGAGTGTCCTTTATGTTTTTTTTAAATATTTTAATAAAAAAAAGTGGCATGCCTAAAGCTTCAACTTAAAAAATAGAGAAATATAGAAATGATAATATTAAAATAAAAAATTAAAATAAAATAATAGGTGTGAAAAGAAAAATGATCAAGAATTAATAATCCTATGAAAATAGTTTGGGGTAATTTTGGAATAATAGGGGTGTGTAGAAAGTAAATTCAATCAATTTAAAATTATGTGGGATATGTGTTTAGAAATGGGGTGTGGAGAGTAATAAAAAGGGTTGTGTCCACCCATATTCTCGCATTCTCCAAATTTTAGTACAAGGCTAGACTATAATTTTATGCATTTACAGGAGTCATCGATACCAATATATATATATATATATATATATTATGCATTTTTTGGTCAGATATATATTATGCATTTTGCAACAAGCTATTGGATCCTATTGAAATCTAAAATGAGGTTTTTTTTTTTTTCCGTGAAATCTAAAGTGGGTTAATAATAATTTCAAAAAAAGAACATCAAGTGGGTTAATATTTTTTAACTGATTTTTTTTGTACTTTAGTGTTTAGAGCTATCAAATAAAATGATAAAATATGATTGGTTAAAAATTATTCGAGAGAGATAATTAGAATATGAAACATATAAACATCATGTTGAAATTAATATAGTATTTTTCAAAAGGGCCGTTATACGGTTGACTAGAGTTATTCGAACCAACAAACATTCCATTTACAAACTTATATCTGAAACCTTTCAAGTTTTCGATTGCTAAAACGAATAAAGAAAATTATTGAGTGAGTTGTAATTACAAATAAAACTTGGAAACTGGCCATAATTAATTAGAAAAAGCTTAAAGACAACAGACTGGAAAATGGAGATATTCCTGACATGTAGTAGCTTAATTACTTGGTCAATATACATACCCTAAAATGTCCATCAGGTTTCTTTTGTGATAATCCATTCTCAACAAGATTTATTAACTAAGCGGGTTAATCTAACAAAAAGTACCTTAAATTTATTCTCAATCTCATTTTTATTTTTAAATTTTAACACATCTCAAATTTAAGTTGGATCTATCAATTTGTTTCAGTTTTAATTTTTTCATCAATTATTTAAGTGTAAATAAAAAAATGACGGAATATACGCGTGATGTTGACAAAAAATAACATTTTGTTAATAGATAGAACACAGAATATGCCCTATTTATCCAGTAATTTTGATCGAGTCATTTTTTCTTCCTTTTGACTGAATATCAGATTCAGAATGCCTAACCCATTGATTAAACATTAAATTACTATATAAGTTTATTATTAAAAAATCATTATTATTTCCAGATGTAATTTCTGTCACTTACCATATGACAACCAGCATGCCTGTTTAGCTGTATGGAAACAATATTATGTGCTATGACTTATACTTAAATACAATTTTATCAAAAATATCTAGAAGAAAGTGGATCAAGCATACATAAAATATCATTCTAGCTTGCGTTGATGTGATATTAAAGAAAAAAAAAAAATTAGTTCCATTTTGTAAGCTAGTATATGATGTTGGAGTGACGCATTCATTTCTCTTAAAAATTGTAACTGATTGGAGAAGCGCAATTAATTCTTTTAGACATTACTCAAGACTAGATTCGAGAATCCACTACAAATATCACTCGTTTGAGCCTTTAATTCAAGAAGTCTCGTTACGAATCTATAGACGCAACACTTTTTTGAAACCCAAACCACGTAGATTATTTTCAAGTTCAAGTATACTCTTGCATCAATATAGACATTAATATAACGAAGAACTTTTATTTTTAATTATGTTTTATTGTTAATAAAAAAAGAGACATAATTTCAGTATACTCAGAACTTAATTTGTTTTTTTTTTTTTTTTTAATGAAGAAGCATATATGATTGTATCGAGCCATAACTAGCTAACCTGTAAATACTCTTAAACACTTTTTTTTACTAGCTCAAATACTTCTCAATATTATACTCAAACTGGAGACATTTTATTTAGCAAACTTTCGAAAATAAGCCTACAATGCCATAATTATGCTACTACTATGGTATGTGCTATTAATTAAACGTAATGTGTGCTCATCATAATGCTTCAGGTGAAGAAATTTTGCAATGAAGTAATAAGATTGGAACAATATTTTTTTATTTTAGCTCGTGTCCATGTGATCGATTTGTGTTTTCTTTGTTTTTTTTTTTTTTTTTTAATTATACATCAGTTTGATTCTATAAATTAGTTTTAAGTGAATTTAATTTCGCGGGCTGGAATAATATGATATCAACATCCACCGAGCAAAATAAATTCAATGAACAAAAACTAAATCAAATAAATGATGTCAAACCCCCAATAGGAATTAGGAAAAGCAGGTATACTTAATTCATTAAATACCTAGCTACCGTATTAAGCACTTTAAAAAAAAAGAATTAAGTACTGTTTTCCATCTGGTTGGTTTCGGTTTATTCTATTACGATTATTAACCATTTATGTATATTCTTCTTAAAATGCACCGAATATAAAGAAGATAAAAGGAGTAATAAGTGATGGTTCTTTTTTTTTCCCTACATTTTTCTTTTCCATTTACTTTGCTTAGATAAAATGATTAAAAAGTTCTGCTACTAAGCTTATTTTTTATAATTGATAACCTTATAATATATATAAATGCATATATGTGTGTGTGTGTGTGTTTAATTGTAGACCCTATATTAAACTAATATATTAATTAACTTAGAAAGTTACATGAATACCCTTAAACTTGTTAATCTGTCCGCTAATTAAATTTAATTACAATGACACTTGTTCTTACTGATTTTTGTTAGTTTTTAACTTACTAAATTGATGATGAAAAAATCCAAATAAAAAAACTCGGAAATAAAGTTCCGAATAATATAATAGCAAAAGAGCTCCCAACTAGGGTACCCTTCATCAAAGCCGCCCCATCACCTATAATTATAAATTACATATAATACAGAAAAGAGCTCAAACTTACAGGCGTGATTACATTGTCTTAATTAATTAAGATATTATACATATATATATACATATATATATATATGCGTAGGTCAGAATTATACTAACACAATATTTTTTTGAAGGATATACTAATACAATATTAATAATATTAAAGTTTGATGAGGCTGTACCTTGCGAAGTGTGAGTCGATGCTTCCAACAGATCCTTTGGCATCTTCCAAAGCGTTAGACTTGTCATTTTCTCACATACACAAAGGCCAATGTGTTTGTTTTCTTGTTTTCTTTTTTTTTTCCGTAAAACAATATAATTTTTCAACTAATGTTGAGTTTTCTTTTTTTTTTCTTTACATTTTTTATTGACAAAACAATAGAAAGTCATTATGATGACAGAACTAATTAAAGAATATAATGTGTTATTCAAAAAACTAATTAAAGAATATAATGGCCTATAATAAAATTCAGTAGCTAACATTGATATATACATATGTGTATGGGGATTTATTTTCATTTTTATGCTCTGTATTTTGAGGTTATTGAGAATAGTACCTATTATTACCATTGTACACATTTATATCATCTCACATTCTGATTCATGTTCAAACCTTGCTTTTTGGGTCAAAAGTTTGATTATGAGAAAAACCTATGGCTATGTTTGGAATTGATCCCATTTTTATTTTTCATGTTTTTCGAGAAAGAAAAATGAAAACGTTTCTAAAATGGTGTTTGGCGCAATAAAGACAAAAGGCGAAAATGAAAACGATTTTTTGATTTAGTGTAAAATAAAAGAGAAATGAAAAATGACTTTTAGTCTTTTTTATTTTTTGTTTTCGTTTTCTCCTCTCTCGAGCAGAGAGAGAGACATTAATGAGTTTTTTTTATACTGAAAACAATCGCTTGATAAAACTATCAAATGCATTTTTAAAAATAATTTATGTCTGAGATTGAAAACGTTTTCATTTTCATTTTCATACAAAAAATAAAATCATCTTAGAACGAGTTCCAAACGCGCATATGTTCTTCACAATTTGAAATTTTTACTTTTTTTCCTATTTCTTATTCTTATTCTTTTTGTTTTCTTTAATGGCATTTAGATTTTTTTTTAATCAAAATTGACCGTTGACCAAAGAAGATAAGAATTGAGCATAAATTTGATATCTTAAAGGTATTAATGTGATACACTCTAAACTATAAGATATGATTTTTTAATAACCTCAAGATGACGTAGGGTATAAAATTTCATATATATCCCAAACGTCCTTTGTTTTGGTACCCCAAAAATGAAACTATATAAACTTTAAGAAATCTTCGATATTTCAAAGGTTCACAAGATTTTGTTTGACAACTAATTAACCTCTGTTTTAGCTTTTCTTTTTGGTTTATATTTTTCTATTTATGTCGGACTAATCAGTGGAGACATACTGGTAATAAGGCGGATAAGATTGATGGATATAATATTTAAGCACTGTATTTTGTGGCATATATGATATCATGGTGCAGTAAAGAAATTATATGATAAGTTAGGCCTCTAAAGGAAACTGAATGATAATAAGTTTTCTTGATTGATAATTAAGGGCACTAGGAGCTGCTTTTCTTTTTCTTTTTCTTTTTCTTTTTTCGTGTTAATGACAGAATTGTTCTTGTACATATTAGTTTGCTACAATGTAATCCGTCTTTCTCAAGCAATTTAATACACACACTACAACAATAAAGGCTTTCTGAGAGGACGTTCGTAGAAAGAAGCGTCGTCCTCGCAAAAGACTTTATGCGAGGACAATCTGCAAGGACACAAGTCCTCGCCGTATCCTCCTCACAGAAGACTTTTTGCGAGAACAAAATCTAGTCCTCGCGGAATGATTGATGCTTTCCTGACGCTAGAAATCTGATGATGTGACAAAAATGGGGACGGGTAAGTTTTTTGCAAGGACATTGTCCTCGCAGATTGTGGTCTTTCTGCAGGGACATTGTCCTCGCATGGTCTTTCTGCGAGGACCATTGTCCTCTGCGAGAACCATTGTCCTCGCAGATTGTGTTATTTTAATACATCTGGATATTTGGTAACCACAAATCCATATCATGCACTTAGCTATTGCAGTAAAAAGATCACGATTAATAACCGCTGGAAAATTTTATAATCAATAATATGTTTTGCTAGTTTTTGTGCCTTTCGTAACCTGGCATATGTCATGATTTTTGTGCGTTATTATTTTCTCTTTAAAGATTTTTTTTTTTTTTTTTTTAAAAAGCGCTTTTGAAATACATCTGATATATAATTCTGGATGATTAGGAAAAAAGAAAAACAAAAAAAGAAGCTAAATTCAATTGATTGTTGGTCTTATTTTATTTTCCAAATTTTTTTAATAATAATAACAAATGTATATATATGTTAGACATCATTGATTTCTAACTAGCAGTAGATAATCAATTCAATGTCAAGTTCGCACAATGAATAAACACACGTTCAAACTATAGAGCACTGGATTTTTACTGGAAAAAAGAAGCATTTATAGCTCATAACAGTACACACAATTTTGATAAACAATATGTTCTCCAAAGAAAATATAACAAGATGACAATTAGAGCAACCCCTACTTTTCTTTTTTCGTTTCATCATCTTTTGATAATATTTTCTCTCTTATGTCCTTTGGTTCTTGGACGCGAAACGAAGAACCAAGTAAAACAAGACCCTGTAGAAAACTGCCCAACCCAACATTATCGCCACATTTTCCCACTTCTTATTCGACCCAATATCGCTATTAATGTTGAGACTAGCCAGTATCCCTTGTCCGGTCACCAACGTGCCGTCAACGTTTTTCCCAAACACATCATTTGTTTGATACTGATTCATCAAAAGCCCTTCGTAGGGATAGGTCATGGTCGAGATCTTGTTCATCCACGTCCAATAGGAAGGAATCTCACCCGAGTTCAGGAAGAAGCCGCAGAACAAGAAGAACAAGGCGGTGAAGGCGATGACGGCGGCGTATCCGAGGATGTAATTCGGCACGACGGAACTGACGAACACGACGAAGGAGTTGGTGGTGAGGAGGGAGACGTAGAGGACGATGAAGAAGTACAGGAAGGAGCCTCGAAGAGTTAGAGCCCACCAGGTGATGAGGGCGTAGACGATTGCTTGGAGAGCAAGAAAAGGGAGGTAAGTGATGAGGCCGGCGGTTGTGTAAGAGGAGGCGCGGTAGGCGTTGAAGGAGGTCTCGCGGACGAAGATGAAGCGTTCCTGGATGAAGGCGGGGACGGCGTCGTTGGAGGAGAAGAAGAAGACGCAGGCGGTGAAGATGAAGAAGCTGAGGCGGTTGGTGATGCCTTGGAGGCTATTTGGAGGGTTGGGGAACATGGTGGCCATCATGAAGCCCATGAAGGTGAGGACGAGGAGGCGGGAGAGGAAGAGCTCGGGGGTACGGCGGATGTTCTTGAAGTTACGGCGGATGAGGGTCCACGTCTCCGGGAGGAAGGAGTTGGCGAATTTCGGGCCGTGGTCGACGGAGTAGGCGTCGAGCACGCCCGGCGTCAAGTAGTCGTTCTCGTTCACGGTGTAGTCGCTGCTGTGGGGGGTTGGTGTGCTGGGGAGGATCTCACTTGAGTTGGCGTAGGGAGATGAGCTGAGGAGGGATTATTATAATGAGCAATGTGATTATACACAAGTTTTGTTCAAACAAAACTTCACTAGAATAGTAGTGATCAACAAAACTTTCTTTAATTATAAGGATAAAAATGCAATAATTAATGGGATAAAAGTATAATCTAGCTTAAATGATTAGGTGTGTGAGTACGTGCGTGTGTCTATCAAGGTTTGAAAACCATGGTAGTTTTATTTCTTGAGTAAAAAGGAGAGCCATAAGGCCCACACCATATAAAAAAAGGACAAAAGTGCAGCCAAAACGCTAATTAATTGTACAAAAATCAGTTGAGTCTCCATGACATTATTCTAGTTTTAGTGTTTTTTTTTAGATAATTTCTATGGCATTTTTTCTTTTTTGATAATTTGAATTATAATATGACATATCCTCTTTTTTTTATTATTATTAGCATCTGTTACGTGATTCATGAAAGAACATTTCCACCTTTAGAAGGGGGACTCAAATATCTATTAACACTATTACGTTAAGAAGAAGGGCATTGATTTTCATTCATCAATTAAGCGAAAACCGAAACTAAAACAGCAGCAGTTTTTCGTATTCATGCTAAATATTATCTTTTTTTCCCCCCCGACATGTAGAGTTTTTCATGATATTATAATTGAATTTTACCTCATGGGGTTGTTCACTTTTGATTGATATTCATTCCTTGGCCTAGGTGGAGTAAACATCATCGTCTGCACCACTCCACTAGCACTCCACGATCTCGACGCTGCATTGTGAGGGCTCCTCAAACTATGATCAAAATCTTCAACACCACCGTTTCCGCGAGGCTGCGTCCGAGCTGGCGTCGGCGTCGCCACCGCTGCTGAAACAAAAGAGACATCCCCTTCGACCAACTTAGGTGGTTTGACGCCGGTGCGCGCAAACTCGGCGAGAGCCTCGACCCCGATCTCGGACTGATCGTATTCCTGAATGACGTCGATGAGGTATTCGATAGAATTCTCCCCGACGGGGACTTTTCGGCCGATCTTGCGGAGGTATCCGGTGACGTCCTTGGGGGATCCTTGGTACATGAGGTGGCCGCGGGCGAGGACGATGAGGTGGTCGAGGAGGAGGAGAATCCGGGACGAGGGTTGGTGGATGGTGAGGATCACTGTGCTCCCGGAGCGAGCGATGTCGTGGACCTTCTCGATCACGCTGTAAGCGCTGGTGGAGTCCAGGCCGGATGTTGGCTCGTCGAGGAAGAGGAGGGACGGCCCGTGGATGATGTCGACGCCGATTGAGACTCTCCGCCGCTCGCCGCCGGAGACTCCCCGGGTCCCCTCGTCGCCTATGTAGGTGTTTCTAGCCGACTACATGATAGATTGTAACATTGTTATCAAAACATATTGGATGAGTTATTAATTGTTGGTAAGGAAAAAGTCTAATATGAAATATGGGATATATAATTTGCAAAAAAATGGAAAATGACCAAAACTAGCTCAAAAGAGTTTCATGTAAAACTATTTATATGTTATTCATTTTTTTAAATGTTCACATATTTACAAATATATTATTTTGATTATAGTGTGACCTTGCTGTAAATCTATACTCATCTCATCTTACGGTTGAAGTCTTACGCTCAAATTCCTCACCTCAAGTTAAAAAGAAAGACAAAACATGAACTTTTAGGAGAGTTATATCGTACCATAAAAAAAAAAAAACCTTACTTATTAGGACAAATTTTCTAATTGTCGGTCTTTATTAAATTTCATTAAATTGTCATTTTTTTTTTAATTTGAGACGATTTTGAGGTCATCTGATTTTTTTTTTCTTTGAACTATATCTTAGCAGTGAAATTTTTATCCCGCCATGAACACAAGACTCACACTGCTACTGTCGATATCATATATAACCATGATAGTTTAAGGAGTCATATATAGCATGTAAATATATATTGTAAATTTAAAACTGTTGAGAGTATTGATATATACACATATGTGAAGTGAGATCAAAATCACTTACGGACAATCCAAGTTGTTCGATGAGTTTTTCAACCCTTTGTTTCTTGTCATCAGTGGAAATCGATCCAAGTCGAAAATCAGCGGCAAACATCAAAGTCTCATAAACAGTAAGCATGGGAAACAGCCTATCTTCCTGCATTACATAAGCAGAAGTCCTTTTGATCAAGCTAGGGTTCATCACCATGCCATCCAACGACACTCTTCCCATGAGACTCCCACTGGCGATTCTCCCCGCCACCGCGTCCAGAAACGTCGACTTCCCTGCCCCGCTAGGGCCCATCACCGCCGTCACGAACCCCTTCGGCGCGTACCCGGAGATCCGGTGCAACAAGTCCACTTCTTGGCTCAACCATTGCCCCTCCACCTCTTTCTTCTTCGATACCGTGTACGTCAAGGCACTGAAATCGAGCCCGCCGGTGAAATTCACGGGCTTCACTATGTCGATCGCTACGTCTCTTCGATGATCACTATTGATAGGAGCCATAATGAGAGAGAATCAATTTTTTTTTTTTTTTTTTTTTGAGAGAGACTTTGTTATATTTTGGCCTCTCAAGTTTGGCTTATGGGACTTAAGAGGGAATTAAAAAGAGGAAAATATCAATGTTATGGAAAAAGTGTTTGATTATAGCTGGATTTGCGAGGTTTTTTTTGTTTTTTTTGTTTTTTTTAATAGAGGAGGTGGTTCCAAAGTGTTTGAGAGAGTTTCTCTATTGAAGAATCCGATTTTAGGTCGTTTTAATCGAAAAGAAGTTGATGACTTTTCTTGTTTTCTTCATCGAGTGGTTTTGGCGTTAGTGTTTTGTGTTTTTAGCGATGGAGTTTTGGTGCCCTCTGGATTTTTGGCTTATTTGTTTGCGTACTTTATATATCTTTGTTGCACGATATATATATATATATATATATATAATTGGATCACTAGTTCTCGGAGATGATCACTCATGAGATTATTCATTAGAGTATTTACTATAAAGAAATTAAGCTAGCTAATGTGTACCAAATATGCTTGAATATTGGTGATCAATACAAAATGGAATTCATATATATATATATATATATATATATAAAGGAGCTTACCGTTTGTTTAGTTGTGGTATTGAACAGGTGTTCCGAGGAGTTGTTTTAATGTGTAATATTATATTGCATGCTGGAATTGGAACGACATTGTTGAGGTTTTTTTTTTAATTATTTTTTGTCAATTTAAAGCTGGACAAGATTAGCATTTATCTGGTAATGGTTCAATTGATTTTGACGTACGACTTAAAATAGAGAGTTAGTTTTCACAAAAAAAAAATAATTAGAGAGCCAGTTTTAACGTGGAAACTAGTTAAATATTAAATCATTTTCCTTTTACTTCTGATTTTTAGCTGAAGATATTCAAAAATATGTTCTTTCGAAAGCCGTTTTGCTGAGAAATGTTACGGTGTCCTTCTCGGTGAAGCTTTAAGATCTGTCAATCAAATACATTACTTATTATACGAGGGGAAAACATATATATTTGGAGAATAATCTACAGATTTTTATACCCTATAGTTTTAAACCATAATGTATTTATCAGATATTTTTATTTACATCTCTTAATTCGGAATGTGATTATGACATGAGATCTTCCACCACAGAAATTCATTATTCATATATATATATATATATATATATATATGCACACACACATTATAAAGGTCTCAAACTCTTCATTAAGGCTGGTAATTATGCATAAATTTGACCAATTTTAGGTAAAAAGTACTTCTCATTCGTCTTGGACTACATGATTACCATTTTGTGGTTATTTTGGCATTTTTGAACAAATTCTAGCTCGCCTATATATTTGGGTGTTTTTAGGGTAAACTCACCCCTATGGCCTATTACCCAATTTCAGCAGAAAAAGAGATCCACATACAAATCAATACAAACAGACAAAAGACACAAAAAGTGGTTCGTCAAATTGTCTATATCCATAGGAAAGAAAAAACAGATTCCTTAAATAAATAAATACCCACACTTAACGAACTCTGTCAATTTTTTTTTTTTTTTAGCCTAAAAATATTTTTAACGCAACTTTGTCTATCTTTCTTTCTCATTTTTTCTCCTTTTCTCAAATAGAAGTATTATTTTTCCCCACTTCTTCCACCCTACCCCTACCGTAAACAAAAAGATACATTTATAAACTCTTAAAACAACTTAACCAATAAAATAAAGTTGAGCCACACACTACGATTTATATCCCGACTCAAATTCTCTCAACTCTCGCATAAATAGAGTGGCGCCGATACAAACTCAATAAAAATGAACATATGTATACTTTCAATAAATAAATAAGCATATGTGGTAACGGTTCATCTCCGCAAATCAAGATTTCTAGCTGGCACATGCAACAAGTTAAAGAAGAAAAACCTTGGACCCATTAAGATTATGAAGAAAATCATCGATAACTTGTGTTGTTGAGCCACCGCCTAATTTGAAAATTTTCTCTGCTTTCGATATTTTGTGAGTTATTCGAGTATTTTTCTCCCAATGAACATTATCTATGTAAACTTGAGGACGAGTTTATTTTTTCTTTTTTCTTTTTTGAACTATATTTATAATGTTATTGCAATTGTAATCCAATAGTTAATGGACATTAATTAAGAGACAATAATTTTTACACAAATGCACCCTAAATATTTTATTGGTTCGCAAGCTGGACCTTGAACCTTTGAAAGTTTGACATTTCAGATTCTAATTGATTGCACTACATTGTCAAGAATTGTAAAATTACAATTCTAAATATCAAAATTAAAAGCTTAGGATGCATACAAATGATGATAAATTCAGAGTGCTTGAGTGTAATTTACCTTTTCTTTTCCCTAGATTTGTCCCCTTTTTTATTTTTGTTTCTTAAAAGCACCTTTTTGTTTTTCCTTTTTTCCAATATAGATGCAAGCCTTGATGAATTTTGTTTACTTTTCAAAATTTGTAGCTCAAAAGTATTTATGAAGTTAAGAAATTTTGTTTTGTTAAGTAATGTTAAAGGCATTTAGGTTTTTTTTAATAATCAAAATAAACCTTTGACCGTTAAAGAAAATGGATTTAGCATTAATTTGAAATTTGAAGATATAAAATTGACACAATTCAAAATATTAGGTCTCTTTTTTTTTATAATCTCAAAATACAAGATGTGAGAAAAAGAACAAAAAAATCCGGCCTTTCATTAACGGTTGTGCTTAGCATTAGGGTTGTTCATGGATTGAGTTGGTGCGGAATAGGGCTTTTTTTTCTTCCGTCCTAAAAAGTGCGGGTTGCACATATTTGGCCCCGACGATGTTAGAAAAATTTGACAATCCAATGATGTTTAGGTTAGGTTGGGGTGGTGCGGGGTGGGTTGGGTGGTTAGTTTCAACATTCAAAGATCATCGAAAACTCAAAGTTCAATCCAACATCAAATGTGAAGTAAAATAGTCCATCCAACATCAAACATAAAACAAATATAAATTAGTCTATACTCATAAATTAGTCTCAACATAAAGCAAATATAGATGCTTAATTCAAAGATGAAGAAACTAGAAAGTAGAATGAGTTGTCTGCCTAGGGTTAGATATTAGAGGAGACAAGTTAGAGCGCGGGTTGAGTTAGGATGTGCGGGCCATTATAAGCCTAACCCACACCCTACCTTAAAATTTCGTGCTAGATATTAAATGAACTGCAAAAAAAAAAAAAAAAAAAACACTAGAAATTGCATTTTTCGGATTGAATTGGGTTGGGATAGGTTAGACCTGCTGATTTTGCGGATTTATGAACAACCTTACTTAGCACCGAGCGGTGAGCATTTTCTTTCCAAATACAAAAAAAGTAAATTGTAGATTACACCTTAAACTTTCTATTTTTTGCATAATACACCTCAAATTTTCAATTTTGATCAATTACATCTTAAATTTTTAAATTAAAAACAATTGAAGTTTAATAACAAACAAGCGCTATCTAATTGATAATTTAAAATATAAGATTCACACATAAAAAGTAAATCTCTTTATTTTTCAAACTAAATCACGTATAAATCTTATAAACCCGAAATTATTAATTTAATAACATCTATTAATTATTAAACTTCAATTGCTATTGATATTAGAAAGTTTAGGTGCAATTACAAAAATTGAAAGCACGAGGTATATTACGCAATAAATAAAAAATTTGACGCAACAATTCAATTTACTCAAATGTAAATACGACCCTGCTTTTTTCAAGTTTATCCAATCTTCAATCTTGGGAGTTTGGAAACTTGGAATTTGCCATTATAGGTATTCCTAAGCTACTCTGTGTAATCACTCATAACACTGACAATATCCTCTTCAACTGTTACACGCTCTTAAGAACTCTCAAAAACGTCATGACAAGTCTTCTGGGGCCGAGTCTCTCCAACCCCATATCCAAATCCTCCATTTTCACCAACAAAGTCTTCTCTCCCTTCACTGAAATCCTCTTTCCAACATCTCTTGTTATTCCCTCCATATCCTCTTCTTCCGCAGACACTCTAAAGCGCAAGCAGAAAGGGAATACAAATGGCCTCAACTTCAAAACCAGTGAGTCATAACTTCCATCTTTTACCAGCTCTAATTTCTTATAAGTTTTTGGTTCTTGGGTGTTTTCTGATTCTTTGGTATATCCATCTTGAATTATTTTGTGGGTCTGAAAATCTAAAGAAAAAAGGTTTTTTTTTTTTTTTTTTTAAGGGACTGAAGCAAGTAACTTTGCCACTGCCCAAGTTGTGGAAGAAGTGGAGGTTGAAGTTGCTGAGGGTTATAGCATATCCCAATTCTGTGATAAGATCATTGATGTGTTTTTGAATGAGAAGCCAAAGTCAAAAGAATGGAGGAAGTATTTGGTCTTCAGAAAGGAGTGGAACAAATATAGGGAGAGCTTCTATAGTCGTTGTAGAAGGAGGGCAGATATGGAGAGTGATCCGGTTATAAAAGAGAAATTGATTTCTCTCGGGAGAAAGGTGATGAAGGTAAGGGCAATGTGTTTATATTCTTTTGATTCCGATATTTGCATATCATCTGTTTGCTGAAATGACAAAGTAAAGAGAAATAAATGAAGGATACATTTTGGACATTATATCTTTTAGTTGATAGTTAATTGGAGGAGGTTTTTAGCTTTGCGGGTTCTAATTAATGGAAGATTATGATATCAGAACTTTGGATTTTGTGTATTCTACTTTCTTTCAGTGACAACTAACAGAGGGTTAAGAATTGTGAATGTAGATACTTGTTTTGAGTTTAGAGCCGGTTTTTTTTTTTTTTTTCCGGTTGTTTTTTTATCAAGAGTGAGCATTGCAGATTGATGAAGAAATGGAAAGAAACAGTGAGCTTCTTAAGGAGATACAAGACAACCCAACTGACATAAATACAATCGTTACAAAGCGGCGTAAAGACTTCACGGGGGAATTTTTTCGGTACCTCACCTTAATGTCGGAAACTTTTGACAGTTTGGAGGATCATGATGGTAATTACTGAATATTGTTTCAAAAGTCGATATTTGTTTTTTCAAATTTATAGTTGATTGATGTGATTCTAAACGCATGACATGTCACATTGTATAATAATGAGGAGTGTAAGCAATTTGGGTTGATTCCTTTTTATAGCGCCAAAGTATGAGATGGTTTGTATGCTTTTGTTGCTTGTTCATCACAGTCTCTTTACGTGCTTATTTTATTTTTTGAGCAGCAATGTCTCGGCTAGGTGCTAGATGCTTATCTGCTGTCAGTGCTTATGATAACACATTGGAAATTGTGGATACATTGGATACTGCTCAGGCCAAATTCGATGACATCTTAAACTCTCCATCAGTGGATGTGGCATGTGAGAAGATTCGAAGCCTTGCCAAGGCAAAGGAACTTGATTCCTCATTAATCTTGCTGATAAACGCTGCTTGGGCATCGGCAAAGGAGTCCCCAACTATGAGGAATGAAGTATGGTTTGCAACTTTATATGGAAAGCCTTCGTTTTCAAAATTGAATCATTTACCACTTTTCCCTTGCAACTCATCAATACATAAGCCAAGTCTAAACTCGTAGCTTTTGTGTTTACTGGCATATCACAGTTATTTTTTTATTTCTGTAGTTTGAAATTTGAGGTGTGTTTCGTGATGACATCAACCAAATAAGTTGCATGGATGTGTATACTTCCATTATGCATAGGCTGTACAATCTAGCAATTTGGAGAGTGAAATCCCAGGAATGAAATTTTATTATTGATTGTTTATTTTTTTCACTAGAAATATTGATTAGTTGATATATAATAGTGCGTGATCAAGTAACAAAATCCTTCTTCCTTGAGATGCCATATATAATTATTCATCCTCTTACTATTTTATCGCAAATAGTTACTCTGTAATTTATTTGCGCAACAAATTCAATTAAATAAAGCCATAGTTTTTAACTCCGGGATAGGAGTGCCTCTGCTGCATTATTGTCAATTGCAATATTCGCCTGTTTTCCCTGTTTTCTTCCTTAAGATTTCCCATCTAAGTGCAGGTCAAGGACATAATGTATCGCCTATATAAAGCCACAAAGAGCAGTCTCAGGAGCATTGCGCCAAAAGAATTAAAGCTTCTGAAACATTTGCTGAACATCACAGATCCTGAAGAACGATTCTCGGCATTGGCAACGGCTTTCTCCCCAGGCAATGACTGTGAAGCCAAGGATCCCAACGATGTATACACGTAAGAAACCTCTCCTTCAGTCTATTATTGCATTACTTACACAAAGGTAGCTACATAACATTATTTTTTGCTCTGAATTTAGTATCTTAAAGCATCTCCGGTGCAGTTCTAAGTGTCAAAGTTTTTTTGTGCTAAATTTGACATATGCTGTACTTGAAGGCCACTTTGGTACCAAGTATAGCACATACCAAAATTTGATATTTGATTGCTATTGATCAATGTATTCACTTTTCATTTGATCATTATAATATTGTCATTTTCAACTTCTTTTTTAATTACAAGTTAACTGTTACACGTCCCAAAGCTTAATAACTATGACAAAGTATATATAACATTTGAAATAGTCTTATGCATTGGAGTACAAAATAGAATAGCATATCAAAATCGAACACGTCATTTTCACATTATTTAGCGCCTAATATAGCATTATTATTAGCATTTGCATTGAAATCGGTCTTATATGGCTGAGCAGGACCCCTAAGGAGCTACACAAGTGGATTAAGATCATGCTCGACGCGTACCATCTCAACCAGGAAGAGACTGACATTAGGGAGGCCAAGCAAATGACTCAGCCAATAGTTATACAAAGATTATTCATTCTCAAAGAAACTATTGAAGAGGAATATTTAGAACAGAGAACAACAACCCAGAAGCCTCTAACAGAAGAGGATACTCAATCAGAAGAGTCATGACATTTACCCTGTAATTTTACTGATGTAGCTTCTCTAGTCTCCAATGACAGCTTGAATTCTGAAGCTTTTGAGTTTAACAAATTCAAAGCATCTTTGCTCGAGGAATAATCAAAACGACTTTTTGTTCCTCCTTTCCTGGGAGAAAAGGAGACATTTTATGTGCTTTGTGTAACATATTTAGCTTATACTAATTTGTTACCCGGGCTTTGCTGCGGGTAATATTTTTATATTATATAAAAGGAAAAGTAATTTATATATATGTGTAAATAAATATATACAATATAGTAGCATACATTTGTTTACATTGTGCTCTTAAGTAAATGTAGTTTATATATGTACATGCAGATAAATAAATATCTACAATATAGTAACATAGATTTATTTACATTGTGCTCCAAGTTGTTGTGCTAAAGTATTTGCACTTTTTTATTTTTAACTGCAAAAGGTGAATTTTTAATAAATTAGTATTAATAATTTGATGAAATTAAAAATATTTTAATTTAGGAGTAGTGACATTACTTGATTTTTGGACGTTTTCTAAGTTGTTCTGTTTGCTTTTGTTGAGAAGTGAAACACGAAAAATTTGTTAAAATATATATTTGAAATTATAAATGTTGTTTTTTGTTTATAAATAATGTAAGTTAGTAGGTATATCTAACCTTGTGCTTGATTTTTTTGGATTTGGTGTTTGTGGGTGGATTGCTTTAGGAGCTGCTGTTGTTGCTTCTGGGAGAGCCCCGAGATAATAAAATATTGGATATATATATCTTTGAAGTAATAGATATTATCTTTTTATATATAATTGATAAAAATTAGTGAATTATTTTGGACATAGCCACATCACTTTTTATCAAACAAACTTTAATACGTGAAAATTGAGTATGATCATCGCTAATATATATATATATATACATGTTTTTTTATGAATTAGGAAATGATAGAGAAAACACTTCATATACCATAATTGCCTATTTATGAACGAAAATATTCACTAAAAGCAAAAAAAAAAACAATTATTTCCTTTTTTAATCACTAATATGTATCAATAATGTAAGATAAGCTTATATGGATGTAGATATTCCTGAACAAACCTCACACATTAATAATGTTATAGAAAATTACTCCATCTATCATCATCAACATTTATTAAATTTGTATGAATAGAAGCTTTTAGGAATACCCCAGTCATGTAAGTAACAACCCGAATAGGAGAGGCATGCCAACCAAGGCCGAATCTCAAAAAAATGATAAAGCAATAGGAATGCAAAGCAATAGATAATAGAAAACCTGAAAAAAAAAAAAAAAAAAAAAAAAAAAAAAAAAAAAAAAAAAAAGATATAAATAAGTAAGTGAGTGGAAAAGCAAAGAAACATGAAAGAAAGGAGAATAAAAAGGGCAAAAAAAAAGACCAAGGAAAAAAGCAGTAAAAGAAAAAGAAAAAGAAAAGAATCAGAATAAATTCATACAACATATATATTACAATATTTTTATATAATGATCATGACTCAGGTATTGAATTTTTTATCAACGTGTGATAAACAAATAAACTTATATGGTCTACATAAAAGCACCAAAATTTCATAACATATTCAATCCATTACACGGATTATAAAGTCTGTGACACAAAGAATAAGGGTGCGTTCGTTTGGTTGATTAAACTGGAGTTTGCCCAATTCAAATTGAGTTTTGGGCCTAGTCCACCGTTCGGTAATCCAAACTCAAATTCAATACTCGAGATAGAATTGGAGTTATGAAACATCAGCTACCCCTTGAATTTCAATAACTCAAATCTGTCTGCTACAGTGCAGATTTTCTGCATACTGCTTTTCACCTACGCGTACAGTGTCATCCCTCCTTCGTGCTGGTTGCTGCTTGGCTCACGAGAGGCCCCTCCTTTGTTTGGTCAAGTCACTTATACTGTGCCGATTTCATGGCTACGCCGCCGTATTTGACCACGATGGTCTTGCCGTGGAACTTCTGGATGAACCGCAGAGACTCCGAGAGGATGTCAACTCGAAGCTGACCCGGCATGGCCGTGACTGAGTTGGCGGGGGTCTCATTTTGTTGTTCTTGGACCGAGTTGGTGGCGGCGGCGAGGAGAGGTTGGGGATTTTCGCGACGGAGAAAGAAAGCGAGATTAGGGATTATGGAGTGGCTTTCGGGGGATTTTTGGGTTTTAGAGGAAGGGATTGGAGAGGGTTTTACCGGTGCTTTAGCTGCTAACATGGTGTTCCTTTTTTTTCTTATGGGGTGTTGAATTTGTCTCAGGAAAGTGACGAAAAATGTGGGAAAGCTGGTTTCTCAGATAGAGATGGGGGTGGCAGACAGCGGTGATTATTTTGGGATACTTACGCTCTTTTTCTTAGTACGTACGTGTGCTAAAATTGGAGTTTTTTTCTTGTCAAAGTGAACACAAAACTCAAATTCAACATTCACAAACTATCCAAGTGAACACACAACTCAAATTTCAAATATAATTCTAATTAAACTCACTTTTTTAACTCTAATCTTGAATTTAGAATCGCTGAAACGAACGCCCCCTAAGTAATTCAAGTAAGATATTGATTTGTACAAGAAGTATCAGGTGAATAAGGAGAAAAAAAACCAAACAAAAAAAAGAAAAAAATAGAACGGAAGAAAGTAAAGCATCATACGCAAAGAAAAGTACGTTAAACAAGGTATAATTTAATGACAAACAAAGCAAAATTAATATATATATATATATATATCAACTTAAATAACATTTGGATTGATTACTGGTCCAAAGAAAGTAAAAGTATAAGAATAAGGTAAAAAAGAAGGAAAAAAGACATGGCAAAAAGATTTTGAATCAAAAAACATAAACAAAAGGAGGGCAAAATAAAAGAACTACATTCACGGTAATTTTTGGACAAATTATATCAAACTCAATGTATCAAAATTATTTATAATTATCATTGCCATGAAGAAATAAGAAAGAGAGGGAAAGAAGAATTAGAGGAACAAAAAGAACCAAAAAGAAAAGAATAGAGAGAGGAAAAAAACATAAAAAATAGAAATTAATTGCAAAATATATAAAGCAAAGACATTTATTTAAGTATGTTAACGTAAAACAGATAAGTTCTAATTAAATATGTCAATATTATCAAGTAATATATTAATGTTATTAAATAATAATAAAACAGTGAGGATAATTTGAAAAAATAGATATAAATAAGTGAGTGAAAAAGTAAAGAAACAGGAAAGAAATGAGAGTAAAAAGGACAAAAGAAAAGACTAAGAAAAAAAAACAGTAAAAGAAAAAAGAAAAGAATTAGAATAAATTCATACAACACAAATATTACAGTATTTTTATATAATGATCATGGCTCAAGTATTAAATTTTTCATCAACATGTAATGAATAAATAAACTTATATATTTATAGACACTTTATGGCTATCTACTGTGGGCAACTACATGAAAGCACCAAAATTTCATAAAATATTCAATGCATCACACAGATTATAAAGTGTGTAACACAAAGAATAAGTAATTCGAGTAAGATATTGATTTGTCCAACAACTATCAGGTGAATAAGGCAAAAAAGAAAAAAAAAACAAACAGAAAAAAAGTAAAAAATAGAACTGATGAAAATAAAGTGCTATAGGCAAAAAAAAATGTTTAAAAAAGTAAAATTGAATAACGAACAAAGGAAATTAATAGATATATGTATATCAACTTAAATGACATTTAAATTGATTACTTGTCCAAAGAAAACAAAAGTATGAGAATATGTTGAAAATTAAGGAAAAAGACATGGGAAAAGATTTTGAATCAAAAAATGTAGACAAAAAGAGGGCAAAATGAAAGAACTACATTAACAGCAATCTTTGGAGAAATTATATCAAACTCAAAGTGTCAAAATTGTTTATAATCATTATTGCCATGAGGAAATAAGAAAGGGAGCGGAAAAAGAATCAAGGAAACAAAAAGAACCAAAAAGAAATGAATAAGGAAAGAAAAAAAAACACCAAAAAAGAGAAATTAATTGTAAAAGATATAAAGCAAGGACATCCATCTAAGTATATTAACACGAAACAGATAAGTTGTAAGTAAATATAAAAATACTATCAACTAATAGGTCAATATTATTATGTAATAATAAAACAGTGAGAATATAAATTAATAAAAGTAATAAAACAAATAAAGAGTGAGAATATAAATTAATAAAAGTAATAAAACAAATAAAGAGCAAATATTAGTGAGGTTGCAAAAAAATAAAAAGGAAGTATTGATAGTACTTGAAGCACTCCAAATACTAATCTAATTGTTATATATCAACCAACCACAGGAGAACACAAAGGCTCCAAAATAAAAGCATAAGAAAATAGAGCAGTAAATGATGAAGGGTGAAACAAAAGGGTGAGCGATGACGGCTAAAAGAACAGCAAGCACAAACAGTCAGAAGGCCAGAGATTAAGAAACATAGCAGTAAATGAGAAATGGTCGACTGAAATAGCAAATGATTGTAACGACTGAGAAAATCTCATATTTTAAATAATATAATATATGTATTTAAGTCAAGGATTTTTCTAGAAAATACTATGTTATATTTTCTGATTGAAAGATTTATGAAATTAACATCTGTATTCTTAAATTCTGTAGCAGATTTCATGCTAAGTTCATGTTTTACGATCAAGTAAATTCGATCGATAAATTCTCGCCGTACTTTAAGGCAAAAGAATTTTCAGTACATATGTAACATGAGAATCTTAATTTCAAGAATCTCAAAGCATAACATGATGTTAGTAGCGTATAAGAAAAAAACGCTCTGACATTTTAAAAGAAGAGAAAATCCTTAATTGCCAGACAGCGAGGTTAAAGTCACAAGACAAATACCTATAGTAGAAGGGTACAATGTGAGCTCAGGAGTTGACCGTCAAAAATAATGTCATTCCCGGAATATAATGCAGAAAAGTTAAATTTAGAATTTGTTCAGTCTAGAATTAATTTCAAGACTTGAAACAGTTCAAAATATTACGCGAGTAAGAGTTTAATGTGATATCAAAGTAGTCGAGGATTTAACATTGAACTGTAAACAAGCAGTAGAAAAGGAACCGTCAGAAACTAGAATTTCCTGTCAGCTAAGTACTTTCTTACAGTCAATATAATTTTATCTGATTCAAGGGAAACTTAAGAGATGAGACAAAAGTACAAGGGGTAGGTTAGGATTTGGTAGGATGACATATGTGATTTGATGGGGGTAAGTGAAGATACATTATGACATATGTGATTTGATGGGAGTTAGTGAAGAGAAATCATGACATATGTGATTGGATAAGGGTAAGTTAAGAGGTTTAGCAAAAATTTTGGCTAGTTGAGTGTGCTAGAGGATTTCATGGTAAGGTGATGTGATAGTAGTAGTTTAAGGGGAAATCATGACATACTTACTCTCTCTTTTCTCCACCAAGACCGGCCATGCTTTAAAGGATTTGGACCCAAAATCTAGTTGAGTTAATGGAGTTGATTGGTGTAAAAAAAAATATTTACCAACATGTCTATAAAAAGAACCATCATAAGCTAGGCCTCATTTTTCTCTTTTCTCTTTCTCTCCACCCCAAAACCAGATTTACCCCAATTCCAAGCCCCCAAAATTTTCTCCACCCTCCCTCACCAAAACCGACCCTTCCTCTAGTCCACATACACTCAAAAGTTTTCATACATCTCACCATAAATCTTAGCTTAAGTTGGAGGAGAAGAAGAGGAGTTCGAAGGTTTTCAAGAGAGTTCTTCAAGGGTAATTTCTTAAACTCTTCTCCATTATTTATCTAGCCAACTCTAAGCTTGAATTTATGGATGTAATTTGTGGTTCTTGGGGAAATAAGTTGTAATAAGGGTGTGAGTTTTATGTTGGTTTGTGAGTTTTGAGGTTAGTTTGATTAAGCATTATGTGGTATGTTTATACTTGGTTAAAGTTTGCTTATTTTGGGTTGGAGGAAAAACTTTCCGGTTACTTTGAATGTGAAAATGAGGACCCGAGAGCGAGATTTTTCAGTATATCAATTTGAACTTATGGTTCTCAATGTTTTGAACATTTTTCTGTGACCGTGACAAAACCCAAGTTTAACTCTAAATGCAAGTTTTAAGCCATTTTGTAAAAACGGGACAAGCTGTCTAACATAGTTTCGGAAAAAAAACTGCAGCCACTGTTTTTAGCCAAACGAGGCCTTTAGAGGCTGAAGTTCAGTTTTCTCTAAAAGCAATAATTTTATATCTCGACGAGATGAAAAATTTTCGTGAAGAACAGATTTTCAAAATCCGACCCTAAGATGTAGTAAAACGTAAATTTTAGAAACTGCACAGTTTTAACTAAAACAAAACTAACACAATGTTGGTTTTAACAAAAAGTTATCAAAGAACCCAAGATTTGATTTCAGTAAAATACTATAGTGTTAAACCTTGTTTTAACGGAAGTATTCGTAAAGAAAGTTTTCAAGAAAAAAAAATGATTTCTTTTAAAGAACTTAGTGGTTTATCGAGCAAATCATCCCGATGGGCACCTAGGAGCCCAACGATACGCCCTTAGAATTTTGAAGATTGGATGTGGGTCCAACGTCCGCATTTAATTCAAGAGACTCCGTTTGAGTTTAAATTTCAATGGCCTAAGAGTTAGAATGCCGTGAATAAGTTTCTAGGCCAAATTAGGCCTTAATATCATAATAAGTCCAATGAGAAAATTATGGAGAATAAGCTACTAGATTGGGTAATTGATTTTTAACCTAGACATAAGTATGTTAAGGACAATTAAGGAAAATAGGATTTTGAGGATTTAATAAATTGATTTTTATAGTAAATTATCCTTCAGTAAAAGAAATGAATACATGCCTTAAGTAAAGGGCTAGATTTCCTTCATAAGCTGCTAAAATAGAATAGCAAACGACATATAATCTCACACTCTCAATGGGTATTTATTTTCATAAGTAAGCAAGTAAGAGAATAGGCTGTTTGGTGAAAAGTGGATTCCAACTCTGTAAATCAGGTAAGTAGGAATCTCGCCTCCAGCATGAATAGATTTTAATGAAAAAGTTACACATGTTATATATGCATGTTTATGCTTTAAGTATTGTATGCGATGCTATGTCATATTGCATACACATAAGCAGTGCACATGAATTATATGTGTTTGAGTTAATTTAATGTTATGTATGCTATGTTAGATCATACTGCATACACTTAAGTAGTGCACATGAATTATATGTGTTTGAGTACATTTCATGTTATAGTATGCTATGCTATGTCATATTGCATACACCTTAATAAGTCAAGAGGAACTTATAAGAATAATCTCAGTTGAGTGCCGTACCAGCCTCTGCAAGGGAGGTAACTCTGTGACAACCATCAATCCCTTGAGGCACAAGGCCAAGAAAGGGTAAGTTGTGCAGTCTCATACTCCGCAAGGGAGATAAAGGAACAAAAAAAAAGGGTCCTCCGCAAGGGAGGCACTCAGTTCAATTTAAATCACGGTGTCGTTGGGGACCTTGTAAACCCTTACGTCCCGATGATTGCGTGCAAGTGGTACGAGCACTCGGGCCCATCAGTAAGAAAGATAAGATAAGGTAATAAGACTATGATAAGACATCATAACTAAGCATAATCAGCTCATGCATATTTATTCATGTGTATTTACAGTTATTTTGTGAGAGATAGTTCCTACTTGCTAAGCGAAAGCTCAATCAAATATGTTCATGCTATAGGTAAGAAACCTATCAGCAATTCTTGAAGGGCAGTGACGAGCGGCGGACGAATGGTGGAGATGGGAATGGATACCGCTCACACTTAAATCTTCCGCAGTAAGTTTATGTAAAATCATATATATGTATATATGATTCAAAGGTTTCAAGCATGTATATTTGAAAAGTATATGTACATATGTATGTTCAGCAGAAGCAAAGGAAGAAAACAGAATCAAATGAGAAGAAGAAGAATAAGAGAAAAAAAAAAGGGCGAACGAAAACGGTGCAAAGAAATGAAAAAAAAAAAGATCTAGAAAGTTGCAGAAGAAAACAAACGGAAGAGAGAAAAGTTGCTCTAAAAACGAAGAAAAAGAAACACAGATCTAGAAGGTTGTAGAAAGCAACAAACAAAAAGGAAAAAAATAAAACACTCAATCTGAGTGCAAATGACCAAAATGGTCAGAATAAACCAAAACAAATGAAATTGAACTAAAGGGCAATATAGTAACTTTACATTCAAAATGACATAACGGAAATAAAAAATCAACAGAAAAAATAAGCAAAGATAAAATAAAAAAGACATTGTTCATTATACACTGTAGCATAAACAGTAAAACTCATCCTTTCATTTAGTATATGTATAATATATATATATATATATATACATACATACATACATACATACTCCGCTGCATATAATTAGTTGTTAGTTTGTTTTGACTAGCACACTATGCATGGCTCGAGTGTAGTAGGTGACTTTATGAAGATTCTAGTCTGTTTGACTAGCCTTTCTCTAAAATAAATCGATAAATGAATAATATTTTATTCATTTTATCAATTCGAATTTAAAATTTGAGTTTTGTTACAGTTAAAAACTCTAAAAAATAATCATATTTAATTTTTTGTTACAGTAAAAAACTTTCATATAAAATTAATTTTAACTCGAATTAAAAACTTAAATCAACGAATTAAATGGACTCTGAGTGTATTTTGTGGTGGGACATGAGGTACCGCTATGATATAGTTTTGAGTTGTCAAATTATGTTATAATTGTATTAGATTGTGAAAGTATTGGGGCTTGTTCTTTTAAGTGAAAAACTCAAAAAGGTAACTCGAGTTATAATTTAATTCGAGTTCATGTTCTTTTAAATTTAAACTCGAATTTAAACTCGAGTTCAAACTCGAGTTTAGGACTAAAACTCAAGTTCAAGTTTTCCCTTCAACTCGAGTTCAGAAACTCGAACTAAAATTAATTAACAATATTTTTTCTATTCTTAAAAATGCTATAACTTTTTCGTTTTAATTCTGATTGAGATGATTTTTTTTCTATGCGTTGACAACGAAAAGACGAATAAAACCCGACCCATATACCCTATTAAAAATTTTCATCAGCATTGAGTTTTTATTAAAATACTATCTAAATACAAATTCAAGTTTTGACTCACTCAAACACAAACTCAAAAAGATTCTTATCTCAAACCATAACTCAAATGTACACAACCAAACACAAACTCAAGTTATAAGTTCAACTCAAGTTATAACTCAAATTCAACTCAAGAATTATACTTAAATTAAACTCTAAGGTCTCGTTCACTTCGCGAATTTGAGTTTTTAATTTGAGTTGAGATGTAATATTTTCTTAGAGTTTTTTACTGTAACAGAAAATTTTGATGTGATATTTTTTGAAAACTTTTTACTGTAGAAACTTAAAACTGAAAACTCGAATCGGTGAAATGAACGAAACCTAAAAGAACAAGCCCATGATAATTTAGATGGGGACGCGATAAATATCTAACAGCTTAGAATATGTCGTACTAGGAGCATTAAAAATAAAATTAAAAGAAAACCTTGGTTACTACTTGTACGTTATCAGATTACTTTTTATTAGCATTCTAGGAACAAATTTTGCAACTCAAAGAAAGATGACTAAAAAGAAAGATAACTACAGAAACAATTGATTCTTTACCTATTTAAAAAAAAAAAAAAAAAAAAAAAAAAGGTGAGAAAAAACCACTGAGATCCGTCTTAAACATCTTTTGTTAATTCACAGTAAAACGTCATAGATCTAAATCCTTCTCAATTTCAAATATTTTCTCAGCAACCAAGCAGAAACACGCCAAAAAAAAAAAAAACTTGTATCAAACATCCATTCTAAGAAGGCCCAGCTTATATTAATAGAAATATAAACATATAAAAAAAAATCAGCAAAAAATTACAGAATTTACTCTTTTAAAAAGTATATGAGTTTAAATTTTTATTCCTATAGTATAATTATTTAACAAAAAAAATTATTAATAAAAAATAAAAATAAAGATTTTGATTCATGCACGTCTTTATCAAGATTATCCTATAATCAGATAAGAGTACAACCCCCAAAACATCAAGACAAACAAGATCGATGCTTCTCACCCACTATTTCAATTTCAAAAAATAAAAATAAAAATTTAAGGAAGAAGATCAAGACAAACAAGATCGAAGTCAGATTTCTGATTCAACGCTTTGATTAGAGTCCGGGTCCGAACGAGGAAGGTCATTGGGACGCCATTAATGGAGCTTCACTAAACTGGGACTGAGCTTCACTGATACGGATGGTTTTTTTCTTTTTTAAAATGGACTATTTGGGTAGGTCTCCTTATCGTTTGTTCCGGTTTAAAAAATTATAAAGAACAAATAAATTTTAATATAAATTTTACGGTTGAAAAATAAAGAACTATCACTAGGTCATTTTTCACCGATTGGATTTAGTTTATAATAGATTTTGAAGTTTAAGAAAGTAATTGGCAAAAGTTTTAGATGATGTTTGATTTATGTATTCAGAATCATATTTCAGAATCATTCTTATTTTATGTGTATTTTTTATTAGAAAAAATACTATAAAAAATTATAAATTATAATTCAAAATTAGGGACGAATAGAAAAAATAAACGTCTCCTTAAGTTAGAGACTAAATTGTCAAACTCAAAAAGTTAAAAAGAGTCTCATATAAAAAAATAATATAATTTTGTGGTGAGATAATGATGATATAATTTTGAATTGTCGGATCATGTTTACGATGGTAGTAGATTCAGAGGTTGTTCTTTTGTAACAAAACTCAAAAAAAATTTAAATTTAAGTTATAATTTTATTCAAGTTCACATTTTTTTAAGTTTTAATTTTATTTAACTTTACTCAACTTTATTCAAGTTATAACTTCAACTCAAGTTATAACTCAAATTCAACTTAAAAACTACACTCAAATTATACTTAAATTACACTTCAAAAAACAACCCTCAGTATTTGATAATTGGACGGAACTCAATAAATATATAGCGGCTTACATGCACGATTCAGAATGTGCCTTCTTTTCTTATCACATAATTTTTCGAATAACTAATATATATATATATATATATATATATATTAGTATGAGTGGGGCATCCCTCCTACCAAATGATTAAATGTCATACTGAAACAATATTTCAGAAGCTTTAATTGCCACTAGCACCACTTAAAAATAAATAAATAAATAAATAAAAACCGAGGCAACTGAATGGATATTTTTGTTTGCAGTCTTGGTTCTTCCGAATTGTGCTTCATCCACATCACAATAGGTATCTGTTGTTTGTTTGAAACCCCAGCGACAGAGGCGTTTTATATTTTTACTTTTTGTAATAAAGATGTTTTAAATTTTAAAAGAAAAACGTTGTTTACTACTTGTAAATCATCAGGTTACTGTTCCTTCAAAACCGATAAAAATCGTCTATCAAAAACCGACCTGCACCGATCAAAAACCGACCGAGTTTTTCCATCCTCAGCTCCGACCGAGTTTTTCCATCCTCAGCTCGGTGCTCAGTTCCATCTTTCAAAAAGCAACCACCCTTAAATTGCTGGTTAGTAATTGCTGTGGTGATAAATTACTAATGTCTTGTTCATTTCTCTGATTCGAGTTTTTCTTTCAGTTTTATTCAAATTAAAAGTTCTCATAAAAATCACATCTAAATTTTTTACTACAGTTAAAAATTTTCATATAAAATTACATCTCAATTTAAATCGACGAATTAAAAGATACCTAACTTTGAGCGATTAATAACGTGCTCTGTGATTCAAGTCTCAAGAGGGTGTGATAGTCATGTCTTGAGCAGTCCTTAGAGCCTGCCTGGTTGTACTGCAAAATCTTTTGGATGTTTGTAACGGTTGTCGTTTTGTGCTTGCTCTCTGGTACCACACAACTTTTGTTTTTCTGATTGGTACAAAGGTAAACGACTAATGTTTAGGTGGCGACATGCAAAACGTGAAGATAGAGAGAACCACATACTAAGATAGCTAAAAAATCGAATTGTCTTGACATATCCTACAACGTGAGAAAAACATGAATTGACATCCTACAACGTGAGTAAAAGTAAAACATTCTGGCCCACTTTGTTCGGAGGAAAATTTTAAACGAAAATAGTAAAAAATAGGTCAATATGAAAAGTTTAAAGAAGTATATATGTCAACTTTTAGTTATAGAAATTAATAGGTCATAATTTGTCAAGTTATGGTTCATAATCAGATAAGTTATGGACAAATTTGTCAAGTTATGGTTCATAGTCAGACAAGTTATGGACAAAAACCGTGATTTATAGACAATAACTTGTCAAGTTATGATTCATAATCAGACAAGTTATGGACAAAAACAGTAATTTGTCCTATTTATTAACTTATGTAAACTATTGACCTATTAATTTTAATTCATCTCAAGTCTCGGCCTATTTTTCTCTTTCTCCTAATTTTAAAGAAAGAGAAGATAATATAATTTATCATAATTGTTTATAAATCTGTTATTTATATCATTTTAAAAGTGATGTTATCATAATTTTTTTATTTTTTTATTAATAAAATAATTATTATTTATATTTAAATGAAGCGATATAAATAATATTTTTTATCATCGTAAGTGATATTTTTTATTTTTTCTGTTTAAAAATATTTTAGATAAGAAAAGTGACAAGATATATTTTTTAAGTTTTGGTATAAGCTTATATCGAATCACGACCTTCCCTAAATCCCTATCTAGCGATGGATCTAGAATTTAATTTCAGCGGGGCACAAATAAATATGAAGTTTATACTATCTAAAAGAAATGAAGAGCACTTATAAAAAAAAAATGGCCGATTAAATTTATAAAAAAAAAAATGTAAGCTTCTAATATTCTTCTTTGTAATAGATAAAAATAATGTTTTTCTGTTTAACAATTGGTCTCACAAATTTTTTCTTTCAAACATTCTTTCCATAATTACATTACATAATTTTCTTAAAGAAAAATTAAATGCACTTATTATATAAGCATACCATGAAATTGAGAGGAAAGGGAAATAAGTAAAAACAGAAGACGAGAGTGGGAAGAAAAAATGTACATATATGATGACAATTAGAGTTTGTTTGAGGTTTTTCATTTAATTTCTATTTGTTAAATTTGGTTAAAATTAAATTGAATTGAAAAAATATATAGAATAGATCATTTGTAATTCAAATTTAACGCTTGAATATAGAAAATTAGTAGTAGTTTATTTTTTCTGGTGTTACTAGAAAAGCTCCCTTTATAGAATGGGTCTTGAGTTTGTTTTGATTGTAAAATGAAGAAGAGAGAGTAATTATCAAAGAGAGAGATCGGGTATTTTTGGTTTTCTTTTTTTTTAATGTAATATATGGAAATAAATTATAAAAGGGAAAAAGAGAGAGAGCTCATTTGGTATTATTTTTAGAGATTATTTTTAACTTTTTCTTTAAAGAAGCTACAACATGTTAGAATATTTGGTAAATTTTAGTTTTATCCGACACTTCTACAACATGTTATAATTTTATTAATAGCTCCCATAGTCTCAGAATTCTGAAGCTTTTGAGTGTTAACAAATTCAAAGCATTTTTGGTCGAGGAATAATCAAAACAACTTTTTGTTCCGATTCTGTTTCATGAGCAAATATGTTCCAAGGTATAATTCATGTGCTTTGTGTAACAAATTTAGAGTATACTCCACTGGATATATCTATGCCTCATTTATTTCATCGATTCGAGTTTTCAGTTTTAAGTTTTTACAGTAAAAAACTCTCAGAAAATGTCACATTTAACTTTTTCTACTACAGTGAAAAGCTCTTAAAAAATGTTACATCTCAATTCAAATCTGCAAAGTGAACGAGGCCTTAGTTGTTATAAGTTTGTTTTTATTAGCATACTAATGCACATTCATGGCTGAAATGGGAATGTTATACCGTCATCCTGTTATTAATCTGAGCACCAAAAAAAAAAAAAAAAAAAAAAGTTTGTTCATCTGCAAAGTTATGGCCAGCGTATAGCCTTTTTACTGCAAACCGTTTTGACACTTGTAACGGTTATCTTTTTGTGCTTGCTCTTTGGTACTAGACATTCTTTTTTCTTTTTCTTTTTTCTTTTTTTTTTTATTAGCACAAACGTATACGACTGAACAAAGGTTGTGGAACGCAGAACGTGAAGAGAAAGAGACCACGCGGTAGGGTTGCTTGTCTTTACTACCCTTGAATTGACATATCTTACGACGTGAGAAAAATAATCTGGCCCACTTTTACGTATAGAAACTCAAATTAACGAATTAAACAGACATCTTTACATATAGAAAAGCTGTGATAAGCTTGTTAGCCCGGTTTTGTTTTATTTTTTGTCGTTTTTTTGTTTTGGCTCTTTGTTATTTTTTATCTACACTAGTTCTTCGCATGTGTTAATTTAATTTTATTAAATTGTTTGACACACGTATAATTTAGTTAATTTTCTTAATTTATTAATTATTTAAGAGTATATTTGAGAAAATAGTCTACAAGAGGTTCGTTAAGAAAAAAAAATGTTTAAGTAGAACAAGTATTTATAAGGGTCATATTTAAACAAAATAATGTTAGACTACAAGAGATAATGTTTTATATATTTTTCAAGCATACATTTGAGAAAAAAATATTTCGATAAAGTTATAAAAAGATTATTTTGAAAAGGCACATGTAAAAGTATGAATTTCAAAAGCGTATTAACATGTGTATTTTAATAAAAATCACATGTATAGATAAATGAAACAAATCAAAAAATATTTAAAAAATTAAATAGTATAGTAATTATTAGCGTAAATATGAAAAGAAAAACTTTTTGTAAGTAAAAATTCATTGCAAAAATTATTGAATTGGAGAAAATTTAGAAAGGGCATTTATAAAAAATAGCTATAAATGTGTAAAAAAAATATTTAATTAGAATATATCTGAAAAGAAATAGTTCAACATAAACAAATCTATAGAACACTATAAATGTAAAAATTGAAAAGGATAATATTATCTTAGCAAAAACGTAAAAGGTTAAAAGGGTAATAAAATGATAGTATAAGTTTAGGTGAAAAAACTCAAAAGCACATCAAACAAATTAAAAAAGTTAAAAAACATGACAAATAAAATCCAATGGAAAACAAAAAAAAAAGAAAAAAAAAAGAGAGAAGAAAAAACAAAATTACAAAAAGACAAAATAACTTAACTAAAATTTTGTATAGTGTTCTAAAAGGAACTCTCCTTTATAAAAAGCCGGGATAGGCTTGTCTCCCTTACCGCCACGTTAGCCCCGTTTCGTTTCTTTTTTTTTTTTATATATACTTTTTAGGTTTTTTGTTTTTTGGCCCTTAATTACTTTTGATTCACATTCTTATCCTTTTTTTTATATTTGTTCTACTTTATTAAATTATTTTTCTTTCCTAATTTCTGAATGCAAATATTTATTACAATCCTTTATTCAGATCAGGGTCCCATTCAACTTCACTAATTTGAATAGTGTCCCATTCAAGGTAAATATTTTTTTGCAAATAAATCCCTACACAAATACTTTTATTACAATTCTTTATATACGTTAGATTAGGGACCTATTTTTTTCGCGGCTTCGAGTTGAGAATTTAAGTTGGAAAGTGAATTTATCTGAGAGAAATCATTGTAGCAAAAAATTTAAATTTGAATTTTTATAAGAGAAAACATTGTAACAAAAAGTATGAGTTGTGAATCAAATTGTGAAAAGAACAAAAGTAATTGACTAATTTATATACCCTTAATCAAACATTTTTCTACTTCTCATTATGTGTACCCTAATTAGTTTTTTATTTGATTTATTTTTTAAATATGCTTTATATTTGAAAAAAAAAATTAACAACTGAAATAATTATTCTCAAATATGCCCTTAATTAAACATCCTTTTCTTTTCCCACCACAAAACGTGACTGAATGTAAGGAATAATTAGTTATTCATTTTTCTATCCTATCATAAAAACTCCCCTTATATAGGGTCTGGAGTTTGCTCTTAATTTTGTTTTTTAAGTACTTAATACTTGAAGGTGCTCTGATTTGTAAATGAGGAAGAGAGGGTAAATATCAAAACGGAAAGAGAAATTGCAACGGGTATTTTTCGTTATTTTTTTAATGTAATAAATGGAAATAAATTAAAAAAGGAAATAAGAGAGAGAGTCTGTTTGGCATTACTTTTAGAGTCTGTTTTTAATTTTTTTAAGAAACTACAACAATATTTTTGATAAATCTTATTTTTCTCCAGCGGCTTCTAATGAGCTTGAATTATGAAGCTTTTGAGTGTTAACAAATTCAAAGTATTTTTGCTCGAGGAATAATCAAAACACCTTTTTGTCCTTATCTTGTTTCATAAGCAAATATGTTTCAAGGTGTATTTCCTTCCTCCTTTCCTGGGAGAAGAAGAGACAATTTATGTGCTTTGTGTAACAAATTTAGCTTTTATATAATATATATATATATATATACACTCAACTGGATATATTTAGTTGTTAGTATGTTTTGATTGGCATACTAATGCACATTCATGGCTGAAAAAGGGAAAGAAAAAGAAAAGGTTTGTTCATCTGCAAAGTTATGGCATGCAGAACGTGAAGAAAAAGAGAACCACATATGAAGGATCATGAGTCGTTATTTGTTGTGTTGCTAAAAAATCTAAGGGCTTGTTCTTTTAGAGTTTAACTTGAGTATAATTCTTGAGTTGAATTTGAGTTATAACTTGAGTTGAACTTGTAACTTAAGTTTGTGTTTAGTTGTGTACATTTGAGTTATGGTTTGAGATAAGAATCTTTTTGAGTTTGTGTTTGAGTTAGTCAAAACTTGAATTTATATTTAGATAATATTTTAATAAAAACTCAATACTTATGAAAAATTTTAATATGGTATATGGGTCAGATTTTATTCGTATTTTCATTGTTAACGCATAGAAAAAAAAAATCATCTTAATCAAAATTAAAATGAAAAAGTTATAGCATTTTTAAGAATAGAAAAAATATTGTTCATTAATTTGAGTTCGAGTTTCTGAACTCGAGTTGAAGGGAAAACTTGAACTCAAGCTAACTCGAGTTTAAACTTAAAAGAACATAAACTCGAATAAAGTTATAATTCGAGTTATATTTTTTTTAGTTTTTCACTCAAAATAACAAACCCTAATTGTCTTTACTACCCTTGAATTGACATCCAACAGAAGTAGAAATGTTTTTTTTTTAATATATCTAAAATAAGTTAGAATGCAGTTTTAACCACTTACGTTGATGTTTTTTTTTTTTTTCCTTAATCACTGATGTTATTTATTAATATACTCATATATATTTTTTTAAATGATGAGTCTATTGACACTTCAGTTCTACCTTTTACACACTTTTTTTATTATTAAATTATCTATATATTAATAAAATTACTTCTAAGAACAATAATATTACTCATCCTTAAAAGGGTATGCAGTTAGATTTTTCTTTAAAAATTCTACGTTTCATTCATTTTTTAATAGAATTTTCAGACAAAAAGTTTCGGCATAGGAAAAATTTTTAAGCGATGATTGAGAGGATTTTTTAAAACTTGCGTTGTTGATTATTGTTTTAAACAAGTCCAAGAAATACACAAAGCATAGTTCTCTTCACTACTTCTTCTTCTTCTTCTTCTCGAGTAAATCGAGAAAACGCAACTCAGAAACGAAAAAAGAGGTACTAACTCATGAAGAAAAACTTGTAACAGAAAGATGATATATTAATTAGCTGAGAAATCATTATTGGAAAAATAAGTAGGATTAATCTCACTAATAGTTCTTAAAATTTACTCTCTATATCTTACTGTGGTCCTGACTTTTAAAACGTCATACAATTGACCTTTTAGATTTTATTTTATTTTAATTTCGGTCTTTTTGTTAACTAGATGTTAAGTATTTAATAGAATATGTGAAAATTAGGTATCAAAATTAGAAATACCTAAAGTTTAAGGACTAAAACAATACAAAAATAAAAGTGAATTTCTACAAATAGTCTTTAAATTTTAGTTGTTTTTAATTTTGGTTTCTAATTTAGACATATTCTGTTAAATATATGACACCTACTCAATGAAAAGACCAAAACTAAAACAAAATAAAATTTTAGAAATTAACTGTGAGACGTTTTAAGAATCAAATACCAAAATGAGATTAAAAGGAAACCTCAGTACCAATATCTGTGAGATTAACCAAAAGAACTACTACAACCATAAGTAAAAACCACGTTGCAAGCGAAAATCTAGGAATGGAAAAACGCATACATGAGGTTCTTTCATGGCTGTATCATTCCTTTCCACATACTTAGGTTACATTTGGTATGAGAGTTCAAGTCAGAATAGTTTTAGTTTTAAAACTAGAACTATGATTTATGATTTGAACTTGAGGTCCAAATCATAGTTCTAGAATCAGAATCAGAACCAAAACCATCCAAAATCAATGGGGGAGGTGATTTTATTTTTTTGAGAGGTTATGGCTTAAAACATCACATCTAAACACTAATTTTCAAGAACTATTTTTTACTTTTTACAAGCAAATAAAAGTTTAAACCAGAATTACGATTCTGGTTCTAGAATTCTCATACTAAATGCAACCTTAATAACTATGTTATAGATGTTTTCTTCTTTTTGAGTTAAAAATGGAGAATTTTTGGCAATGTTGGGAAAAAAGAAAGAGAGATGAGAGGATAAGAAATGATAAGTTTGAAAAAGGAAAATCATAAAAAAAAAAGGACAGTTTGATTGGCTGGTGGATAAGAAAGGGAAAAGTAATACAATCTAATTATAAATAAAGATTTTAAAAATTTTAAAAGGGGTGTGATGAATAGAATGTGAGTAGTTTAAAGATACGTGTAAAAAAATGTAAAAATGAAAAAACAATTTGATTATAGAGATTTTTTAAAATTTTTAAAAGAAATTTAACAAATAAAATGAGGAGAGATTTAAAAATATATATGTAAAAAGTAAAATAAAAGTGTACGCATGTGTTTTTTAATTCATAATGGTACACGATAGAATCGGTGTAACACTTGACACTGGTGTTTTTTCAGTAGGTTACCTTTAAGATGATTTTGACCGTCAGGATAGAACGATTGAGAGACATGAAATCCTAATATTATTTTAGGGCTCTATTTATTTCGTAAATTTTAGTTTAAAATTTAAATTTTATTATAATAAAATTTTTTCAAAAATAAGCACATTTAATTTTTTTATTATAATAAAAAATTTTCATATAACGTCACAGTTTAATTTAAATTAAAAATTTAAATTAACGAAAAACATATCTTAAATTTTAAGATGATTGTACAGCAAAGCCTTTTGATGCTTGTAACGGTTGTCCTTTTGTGCTTACTCTTTGGTACTACATATTCTTTTGTTTTTTTTTGTTTTTTTTTATTTTTATTTTTTGATTAGCACAAAAGTAAACGACTAAACAAAGGCGGCATGCAGGCGTGAAAAAGAGGACCACACATTAAAAAAGTTATTTAAGTCTCGTTTATTATATTGATTTGAGTTTAGAATTCAATTTTTATTATAATAAAAAATTCTTAAAAATAATTACATCTTATTTTTTTATTATAGTAAAAAATTTTCATATAAAATCACATCTTAACTCAAATTAAAAACTCGAATCAACAAACTAAACGGCTCTTTACTACCCTTGAATTATTGACAACCAAGAGAAGTAGAAAGCCATATTTTTTTTTTTACTTTTTACTTTTTATTTTTAACGTGTTGGTTATCGTCTCGGTCTACTCTGTGATGGTTATAATCCACGAGAAAAGTCGAGTCGTCTTGTAGTGTAAACTCCAATTATCACTTCATGTGTTTACCAAATACTCGTCTTTTCTACCGTTTTATTTCGCTGGTGTTGAGAGACTTGCTCTCTTTAGTGTTTTGATGTTCTAACTTGTAGATTTTTTCGTTTTTCGTTTGTAATAATAATGGTTCTTATCCCGATTAGTTTAAGTTATTATCCTTTTATCCGCAAGATATGTTCTTTGCCATTTTTGTCTAGCTTTTGTACTATAGTTTATCGATATCGGTTGACCGGATTGTTGTTATCGACTCTAAAGGATATGTCGAAAAGCCATATATATGCTCAATTTTTTATGTACCTCTTTTAGAGATTCACTATTTTTCTTTGAGCTTCATTTGAATTGATTAGTGGAATCAGTTAACTGTGGTGTAGTATTTTCTATAATAAAAACTATAGGGTTGTTCTTTTACGACGAAACTCAGAAAAAGTTTAAACTCGAGTTACAACTTTATTCAAGTTCATGTTCTTTTATAAAATTTGAGTTTGAATTCGAATTTGAACTCGAGTTTGGAGCTAAACTTGAGATCAAGTTTTCTCTTCAACTCAAGTTCATAAACTCGAACTCAAGTTAATGAACAATATTTTTTCTATTCTTAAAAATGTCAAAACTTTTTCGTTTTAATTCTGATTGAGATGATTTTTTTTCTATGCATTCACAACGAAAAAATGAATAAAACTATACCTATATACCCTATTACAATTTTTCATCACTATTGAGTTTTTATTAAAATATTATCTAAATATAAATTTAAGTTTTGACCCACTCAAACACAAACTCAAATAAATTCTCAATTCAAATTATAACTCAAATGTGCATATTTAAATACAAACTCAAGTTACAACTTCAACTCAAGTTATAACTCAAACTTAATTTAAGATCATCAATCAAGTCATCTCTTCAACAAGTTTAGTAATGAGCATAACGGCCCTATTGTTCCGATGGAGAGAAGAACCTATGATTAGCTTTTCGGGAAATTTCCAAACGAACAATTTCAACGAAATCTTTCAATTTCTTATTTTACTATGTTCAACTTTATGTATTCCTCTATCCGTAGAGTACATTGAATGTACAGAAATGGCTATAACGGAGTTTCTGTTATTCGTATAAAATGATTCGGAGGGCCATGAGAAATCCACTTCGTACCTTCGCTTCGTCATCAAAGCCTCCCTCTTCGCTACTCCGAACTCTACACCTATTTAGTTCTGTCTTGTACTCGCTCTATTTGCTTTTCTAGTGCTACTTTCCTTGTTTTTCCGATAAGTAAGTAGTAAGTAAGTGAAGTAGTGAATTGGCCATTGGTCTTAACTCAAAAATATAAAAGAACAATCCTTGTGTATAATGTATATGGATTGGTATTTGTAATGCATTTTCATATTTTAGAATATATTATTCATTAAAAAAAATAAACATTCCGGCCCACTTTGTTGTGGGAAAACGTTCTTTTCAAAAGAAAATGTCTATTATAGACAAGGAATAGGAAAACTGATCTTGTAGTCCGTACAAGTGCTACTCGATAAATAAGTGACTGGGAGTTGAGAAGTTAAGTCAAAAGAAAAGAAGCTTGAAAACTTTCTCAGAACAAGAGTACGTTCTTCGAGTTTTCTCATCCCGAATTTTCTTCCAATCCAAACAAGAATTGTCCTCTTCTTTTCTCCTCAGCTTCGATTCAATGTAGTTTAGCGCGGTTTTGAATTCTGATTTTTTTTTCGCTGTAATTACTGTGCTAGGATCGACGGAAATGGAGATGCAACAAAAGCTCGAATGGATCGAAGCGCAGAAAATCGGAGTCAGTGTGGACCTTGTGGCTGCGGCCAAACGCCAGCTGAAGTTTCTCGCGGCTGTTGATCGGAATCGCAATCTGTATGAAGGACCTGTGCTCGACAGAGCCATCTATAGGTTGTCATATTCTTCGGAATCAGATTATGATTTTCGTTTCTCTTTTTGTTTTGATTATGTTGTTTTACTGTTCGAGTAAATGATTCATAGAACAACGTTCGATTCATTTCTTCGAAGAAAAGGAAGCATGGCTTAGTTAAGTACATCACTTGGTTTGAAGATGACAACGATGCATGAGGAAAAAGAAAGTTTCTGTTTTTTGTCAATGGAACTAAATGTTTAGTTGTAATTTTTAGAACTAGGATTATAGTGAAATAAAAGAAAAGAGATATAGAAACGTGAAAATTTATTCACTCTTACTGTGAGAGCACTTTTAATCGCGACAAAATTTGACTACTAATAATGAAAAACAAGATTATAATAAAAGAAAAAATTTTCAAATTTAACCATTGTTTTTTTTTTTTTTTTTTTTTTTCAAATTCTTACGCAGAATTTTAATGTCACTATAAAAAATAACCTCCTCCAGGTTATAAAAAAAATAACTTGTAGATGATAAGTGGCATAGGATAAATTTATAACATAAATAAAATAGTGTCACTTTAATGATGACATTTTTAGTTTTTTCTCTTATAAAAATCAAACACCTCATCAGAGCTCTCCGATTCTTTGTTTTTATCGATATTAAATTGATTTCATGGCTTATGACAGCTTTGTATTGTATTTTTTATTTGAGGAAATTATTATATGGAAGGTCTTTTTTTTCCGATGTATTTTTCTTATATTTTAGAAGGGTTGATTTTATCTATGTTTCATGTTCTGGGTTATTAGAATACTAAATGTTTATGTAGGTACAATGCTTGTTGGCTTCCCTTGCTCGCTAAACATACCGAGACGCCGGTTTGTGAAGGGCCTTTGGTTGTTCCTCTTGATTGTGAATGGATTTGGCACTGTCACAGGCTCAATCCTGTAGGTTTCTTGGTTTTCGATTTGAATTGTCTTCATCGAATGGAATTGAAATTGCTAATGTTTCTTCTTTGGTTTTGTTTGTCAGGTCCGGTACAAGTCTGACTGTGAGGAACTTTATGGAAAGATCCTTGACAACAGTAATGTTGTGTCCTCTCTCGAGGACACTTGTAAGAAGGAAACCGAAGAAATTTGGAAAAGTCTTTATCCTGAAGAGCCCTATACCTTGGACTTCAACAGGGCGTTGTCGGAGGATGCTGCTGAAAAAACTTGTGTACTTGAAAAATGCACCAAATATGACTTGGTTTCAGCTGTTAAAAGACAGAGCCCTTTCTCGTACCAGGTAATTAATACAATGAGCATTGCATTTCAATGTTTTGGAATATTTATGGTTTCCTATTTCATTGTGTCTTATTGAATTCAAACTTGGAAGTGGATACTATTTCATGTTCTCTTATTTTAATGATTTAAAGTTTGGTCAAATTGGTGTAGAAGGAAACATCATCTGGAAAACTTTTTTCTGAAAATCTTTATTGGAATCGTGTTTTTTTTTTTTTAATGTTTTTAAGGACTGTATAGTTACCGGTCCAAGAATGAGCTAACAGTTATGAAGTTGTTAACTTAATTTGAGTTTTTATTTTATTTTATTTTTTTTATTTTCTATTCTGGCCAGGTATCAAGACCCCATATGAGCAATGACTGCTTTCTCAAAGGAGCTGTGGCTAGGTACAAAGGGTATCTGCATCTGATAAGAAGAAACAAGGAGAAGTCTTTAAACCGCTTCTGTGTTCCAACTTACGATATCGACCTTATCTGGCATACTCATCAACTGCATCCTGTATCCTACTGTAAAGACCTGCGTAAATTAGTTGGAAAGATATTGGAGCATGATGACACAGACTCAAACAGAACCAAAGGAATGAAACTGGATAACGGGTTTTCTGGCACTACCAAACAGTGGGAAGAGACATTTGGTACAAGGTATTGGAGGGCAGGAGCAATGTATAGAGGCAGTACTCCAACTCCTATTACAAACACTCCTTTCTCATCAAACATGATCAAAAAGGAGATTGCTGCATCAAATGAGTATCAAAAAATGATTGAGCTTCCAGAGGCGAAATCTGTGGAGGTAGGCTTCATTACCTACTCTCTCTTTTTTCTCTGAATGGTCAAAAGTATGAACTTAGACTTGAGCTTAGCCAATGGTGTTAGTTTACCAATCTATCTTAAAAGCTTAAGCTTTTAGAATGGATTGGTAAATTAACATAGTATCAGAGCAGGAAGTTCTGAATTCAAACCCCCATAATTGTACTCTTTATCTCCATTTAAATTATTATCATGTTTTGGGTCTTTAATATATCTCGGACTTAAATATATTCACGTGTTGGCCTTTCTAATTAAATTACTCACATGATTGTCCATTGTCCAGTCCACACATGAGGAGGAGTATTAAAGTATAAAACTATTATTGGCTCATCTCCTAACAGATTAAGCTTTTGGGATGGGTTGGTAAACTAACAAATGGCTAAATGGTCCGTCTTTATTCATGGCCATTCACCCCATAAGTCAGCTTCGTTCAAGTCATTCAAGATACTCTGATTGAATGTGCTTCTTAACATATGTGGATATTGGATTCAGTATGAGTGTTGTATTTATAATGCTTTAAATAATACATTTCGACTTCAGGGAAAAAAAAAAACAAAAAACTAGTGACAGTTAATATTTCTTTTAGAATTACGAACATGTTTTTGAAATTGAAACATTGGTTTTTTGTACACAAGTATCAGCGCTATTCATGAGTTTTGATTTCCTTGTTTTGCTTCGCGTAAAGCAGTGACCAGAGCTTCTGCTTCTTTCTCATTCTTTTCAGGAAAGAAAAGCTATCATATTCTCCTAAGATTCCTCTGGTTGTTCCTCTTTTTTTCCAGGTGGTTTTGGAGTTTGTTGAAGTTAGAAACTTACCGGAGGAGCACAAAGGAAATCTATTTGTCTCATTTAGTAAAACACAACCTGATGTACTTTTTGATGCTCCTCGGAGACTGACTATTTTGTCCGAGTCCAAAGAGAAGCAAGTTGCTTCTTTTGAGTGTGAACCTACTGGGGAGCTGCTCTTTGAACTCGTATCTCATTCACCTTCAACTTCACCATTGACAAGGGCATCGAAGACATTGGGTACTACTGCACTCTCTCTTCAAGACCTTCTGGTCCCGGTCCCTAACCTATCTGTGGAAAAATGGTTAGACTTGGTGCCAAGTTCTGAAAATGTGAACTTAAAGCCGATTCGTCTGCGAGTTGCTATCTCATGCACTATTCCAGTACCAAGACAACGTGTGCTTCACATGGTTCGTGCCAAGAATAGAATGGATGTCATTGATGAAACTGGTGCTAAACTCATCCACCTCCGACTGAGGTATGTACCCTTCCATATTTCATACCAGAAAACAAGTTGATGTTACCTTTAAAGATACACCATCGTCCATATTTCTTGTGCTTGCATGTATACATGTGTGCATGAGCTTACAGCTTATCAATTTGAGAAGCTTGGATAGGATATCCTTAAATAAGAAACTCCTCTTCAAGACTTCAACTGTAAAATCACACGAGCATACTTAAGATTTCATGCTATCATGATGCTTGCATAATTTTTCTTGAGAGATTCTGATGCCGAACAAGATACACATAATGTTATTTTGAATTGCATATTTATCTCTTAGCATATGTTTCATCTTTAATATCTAGTTTTTAATTTAGAATTATGTTTATCTTTCAGGATTGTTTAGGATTTATGTAAACTTATCATATTATTTTGAGATCATTAGTTTTCCTCCTCTCGAGTTCTTGTTCTTCTCTTGAATCCTTTATTTTCTCTCCTGTGTAACTATTTCTATTTCTCGAGTAGTTCTATTTCTCTTCTTGGTTCTAAATTTTCTACCTAGATTCTACCTCTTCTATCTGGGTCTTACGTCATATTCCCTTAAGTTTCTATAGCTTCAGAGTTTGTTCAAGTATATCTAGCCAGTATTTAATCTCTAGTTTATTAATAAAGTATTGTTTTATGGATGGAGACCCTGTGGCAGTATTGCTAGTTGAAAATAGCAATTTATGATTATAGTTTTAAATCTCTCTTGGAGACTTGTGATTGTTAGATCAAGAAATCGGCAATTATGTATGCTTTCATCTGTTATGTTTACTCTTTGTGTTTTATGGTGCATCATAACTTTCTGACTTAGTTTCATGCTGGCTTATGTCACGCTTAAGGAATTCTGAAAAGGCAAAAGCGAGGGAAAGCCACGGTCTTAAGAAGGAGGTGATTGGAACAATGAAGTCTGGTGAAACCCGCACTCTCACAGAAACTGTAGGCACTGGCTGGTCTTTGATGAATTCTCACTGGTCTCTTCACCCTAGTAAGAACTCTGGTGGAGAAAACCATATTTGTGAGCTTGTGGGTCACAAAATGGTAGGCAACCATCAATATAGCACTTTTCCTCATTTCTCATTGCTCCAAGCTTTTAACGTTTCCCTCACAAGTCGTACAAATTTATATGATAGCTTCTCTATCAATTTTAACTTCCGTTAGTTGTTAATCAACCTTATCTTTTATTTTCTTGAGGGTTTAATAAAAAAACTCATGTTTATTTGCTAGAAACTGGCACAAACCAACACAGGAACATGCATGCTTTATGGCACATTGTATATTGAAAAGCCTTTTCAGAACAGTATGTGAAGTAAATTTAGGGATGGTGGTAATGTTGGTCACAGAGGTATGATGTTACCTCCGCTGAAGTAATTGTGGCAGGGCCAAATCCTCAAGATCTATTGAATGTGCTTCTTCTTTTTCTTTTTTTTTTTCCTCTCTTTTTCTTAACGAACAAAAGCGCATCTACCTCTTTTTTTCGCTCGACTGAACCATGCTTGTATACGTGAAAGATCCTGAGCAAATTGCATCACTTTTGCTCTATTCTTATTCTTCTTGTTCTTTTCAGCTTTTGGCTGTGAATCACAGTCTATATATAGGATGTAAAAGCACCCATTATGTTTAAGTTAAAACTTTTTGTTAACATTATAGCAACATTTTCCTTTGAACTAGGATGGTTGGTCAAATTTAGTATGTCCCTGTTCACATAATCTTTATTACTGGTTCAGGTCAAATTTTATCCTGGTAGAAAGCTGGACTATGAGCCTGAAGGTTGTGAGAAACATAGAAATGAACAACATGTCGTTACTGCAGTTGAGTTCTCTGCTGAAGATCCTTATGGAAAAGCAGTCGCTTTGCTCAACCTAAAATCTGGATTTGTCAAGGTAGAGATTCGTTTTCCTCGTTTTTTTTTTTTTTAACAAGTTGATATCACTTGGTCTAATATGATTTCTTTTCTTTTGGGAAAAACAAATAGGTGAAGGAAGAGTGGATGCTAGTTCCTAGTCTCATATCATTTATGATATTCTCGGATGTGGTGAAGGAGCAATATGCTGGCTTTGTTGGTAATGCCAATAGTTTGGAGGAGACTAAGACTGTAGGCGGCAGCGGATGTGGAAGTGGTTGTGGAAACAAGGTGAATGGTGGCGGCTGTGGAAGTGGTTGTGGAAGCAAGGTGAATAGTGGCGGCGGCGGATGTGGAAACAAGGTGAATAGTGCCGGCTGTGGAAGTGGTTGTGGAAACAAGGTGAATAGTGGCGGCGGCGGATGTGGAAGTGGTTGTGGAAACAAGGTGAATAGTGCTGGTTGTGGAAACAAGGTCAATACTGAGGGCAGCGGATGTGGAAGTGGTTGTGGAAACAAGGTGACTACTGGCAGCAGCGGATGTGGAAACAAGGTGAATGCTGACGGTAGCGGGTGTGGAAGTGGCTGCGGAAACAAGGTGAGTGCTGGCGGCAGCGGATGTGGTAGTGGTTGTGGAAACAAGGTGAGTGATGGCGGCAGCGGATGTGAAAACATGGTGAGTGCTGATGGCAGCGGGTGTGGAAGTGGATGCGGAAACAAGGTGAGTGATGGCGGCAGCGGATGTGGAAGTGGCTGCGGAAGCAAGGTGACTGCTGGCGGCAGCGGCTGTGGAACCAAGGTGAGTGATGGTGGCAGCGGATGTGGAAGCAAGGTGAGTGCTGGCGGCAGCGGATGTGGAAGTGGCTGTGGAAACAAGGTGAGTGCTGGCGGCAGCGGATGTGGAAGTGGCTGCGGAACAAAGGTGAGTGCTGGCGGCAGCGGATGTGGAAGCGGCTGCGGAACCAAGGTGACTGCTGGCGGCAGCGGATGTGGAAGCGGTTGCGGAAACAAGGTGAGTGCTGGCGGCAGCGGGTGGGGGAACAAGGGGGCTGCCGGCG
>NW_010364639.1:399052-408985 GCF_000414095.1 Morus notabilis | reverse complement strand
GTTGCGGAAACAAGGTGAGTGCCGGCGGTAGTGGGTGTGGAAGCAAGGTGAGTGCTGGCGGCAGCGGATGTGGAAGTGGTTGCGGAAACAAGGTGAGTGCTAGCGGCAGTGGATGTGGAAGTGGTTGCGGAAACAAGGTGAGTGCTAGCGGCAGTGGATGTGGAAGTGGTTGCGGAAACAAGGTGAGTGCTGGCGGCAGCGGATGTGGAAGTGATTGCGGTGCTAAATTTGCACAATCTGATACTCCATGTGCTGATGGAAACTCGATGATAATGACATCCCTCGATGTCAATGAGGCAATAGCTGCTTGATGTCCATGTTCATCATGGGAATACAATGCTTCTAAATAAAGTTCTTGTGAACTATGAAGTGACATTCTTCCCTGTATGTCATGATCTATATGGTTTGAGTCTATCTGTAACATTGTGAATAATGAATTTGGTGTGCGTAATCACCAAATCTGTAGCTTAAGAAATCATGTGTACTTCGTGAATAATGAATTTGGTGTGTAATCACCAAATCTCTAGCTTTGGAAATCACCATGTACTTGTGTGGTGAATGATGAATTTGGTGTGTGTAATCACCAAATCTCTAGCTTGAGAAATCATTATGTACTTGTATGCTCATATCTATGTTTTGTAAAATAAATTCTAAATAATGCAAGTGTTTCCTTGCAAGATTGTCTGGATTTACTTGAATGAAATTACGGTTCGTCATTTGGCTTTAACTCTTCCCTCTCTGCACCATATGAAATGGCTAGAACAACAATGTTTGATGTTTCTTTTTCTGAATTCTTGTTTATCCAATCAAAGTACATCTGTCTAGTTTGACGCTTATAAGAGAACATTATATCAAAGTACATTTGTTGCGCAGTGTCAGAACTTGGTTCTGACTTGTACATATCACTAGTTTTGCAAAGTTTTCCATCTTCAACACGATGCTTGATCCATCTTCCAAAAACAAACCCTTTTTTTTTTGCTTTTTGTTATATGACAAGCTTTATTTTATTTGCGTAATTATGGGGATACATTATTAAGGGGTTGTTTGATTGGGAGATTCGTATCTCGATTCGAATCATGGTTCATTACAGTGTTTTCTCTCATAAAAATACACGTAAATAAAAAATAATTCTAATTCATGAACCAAACGTCGTGCGACGAATAACGTGCTCTAAAATTAAGAGGAGGCATGTTTTGAACAGTCTTTTAAGAGCCTGCTTGGTTTTGGTTGTACTGCAAACATTTTGATGCTTCGTAACGGTTGTCGTTTTGCGCAAACTCTTTGGTACTGCACGTCTCTTTGTACTTTTGATTAGGACACCTCTCCTTTGGTTGTTGTATTTTGTTAAATTTTCAAACTCATAATGCCTTTCGTAGAAAAAAAGAAAAAAGAAATCCAAATTGTCTTTACTACCCTTGAATTGACATCCAAAAGAAGGGGCAAATATTTTGTTCTTTTTCTTTTTAAGAATTCTGACCCACTTCGTTGTGGAGAAAATATTTGCTTTTTAATATCTATTATGGATGACGAAAGTGACTTAAGATATTTTTTTAGGCTTGTTTAGTTCGCTGATTCGAATTTTTAATTCGAATTAAGATGTGATGTTATGTGAGAGCTTTTCACTGTAGCAAAAAAGTTAGATGTGACTGTTTATGAGAGCTTTTTACTGTAACAAAACTCGAATTCTAAACTCGAATCGGCGAAGTGAACGAGGCCTATAGTTTCGAATCTTTTGATTTAAGCTCAGATTGATCACAACTTTATCCAAAGTACCGATGTCATTAGACCAAGTAGTTTTAGGTTAAAGTGATCGAAGATCGATTGTCGCTTCCTTATTTGGTAACTGTGATTAATCTATCGTCTGGTTTTAATTTCATCATTAACACGTTTATTAAAAGAGTAGGAAATAAATTTCTAGAAAATATGAATTAAATTCCACCAAGTTAAATTCTAGAAGCCATTAATGCGTTTATTTAGGGTTCGTTTAATTCGCTGATTTGAGTTTTTAATTCGAGTTAAGATGTGATTTTATATGAGAGATTTTTATTGTAACAAAAAAGTTAAATATGATTGTTTCTAAAAGCTTTTTATTATAACAAAACTCAAATTTTAAATTCGAATCGGTGAAATGAACGGAGCCCAAATTATTAGAGAATTTAAATGATGTTATTTACTTCATTAAAGAGTTAGAAAGAACAAGAACAAAATGAGTGCATTTATGAAAATGACCCGGCGCATTTACAAAAATGACCCTATTTTTTTTCCTTATTATTTATGCAAAGCTCTTTAAAATACTTCTGAATCAGATCATTTATGCCGCTACTAATTTCTCTATTTTGGTTTGGATTCAATATTTATTTCTTGACACGAAACTAACATCAATTGTACGAACTTTTCTTTTTTATTTCAATTAAAGCGAGGGCCTAAACTTTATACCTTTCATCAAAAGAATATAACATTACGACTAAATAATGCCTGCTGTTGATAGTGAAAATTCGTCAATAAAATAATAATAAATTTTTAAACGATCTGCATGAATTAAATGATCTAAAACACAATTAAAGCGGAATTTAAATAAGAACACACAAAATTTATAGTAATTCACACTCAATTCGAGAGCTAGGTTCACTACGGGGAGGAGAGAAATTTCACTGTCTTTGGAGGAATTACACGCACTAATCTTCAGAATCAGACTTTAAGATTTTTAGACTCATAATCCCTTATTTATAGCTTAGGTCACCGCCCATAAACTTTTTTTATTTGAATTTGGGTTATTTTTCTTATCTTTTTGGATAGTTTCTCAAAAGATAGATATTACAATCAATCAGGATGGTTTTTTTTAATTTAAATTTCATATATTCGTTCAATTCGCTGATTCGAGTTTGTAATTCAAGTTGAGATGTGATTTTATGTGAGAGCTTTTTACTGTAGCAAAAAAGTTAGATGTGACTGTTTCTGAGAACTTTTTACTGTAGCAAAACTCAAATTCTAAACTCGAATCGGCGAAGTGAACGAAGCCTACAAATAGCAAATCTCCGAGCAAACCTCGCGAATCTCATCTCGTGTGTAGCCTCGACTTCGTAAACGCTTTTAGAAGTTTCTTCGCCTACAATTGTGGGTACGGTCGGCTTATCTTTTCAAAACAATCGACCTATTTTATATGTCTGATACTTCTTTCTAACAGTCGGCTCCTAAGAGAATTATTCATTGACGTGACAATTAGAGCTGAGTTGTACTTAATCATTTAATGTTCTTATTTAATATGTGTAGATCCCATGCAAAATTTAATTTTTGTTTACCCTACAACACCCGCAATCAATTAACTTTTCAAGAAGTTAATATGAGTACATGAACAATTGTGACGATATATGAAGGGGAATGCCAAACTGCCAAGCCAATAATATAAACGTTGCTTATAAAAAATTATATATATTCTCTCTCAAAAAAAACAAAAACAAAAAAACAAAAGTATAAGGCTAAAAGAAAAACGAAATAATATAGGGGTAGAATAGGAAATTCAAAAAGTTAAATGATGTGAGGAGGGTAGTTTGGTCTTTCCAACATTCTTCAAGTTTACGCGTCGTACATGTGGTACTACATAACTACCTGATCGGAAGTTGAGAAGTATTGCAAGAACAGAAGCTTCAGAACTTTCTCAGAACCGGAGTACGTTCTTTGACTTTTCTCAATGCGAATTTTCTTCCTATCCAAACAAGAATTTTGCTCCTCTTTTCTCCTGAACTTCGATTGAATACAGTTTAGCGCGGTTCTGAATTCCTATTAGTTTTCTGTTCTCGCTGTATTTACTGTGTTAGGATCGACGGAAATGGAGATGGAACCAGAGCTCGAATGGATCGAAGCGCAGAAAATCGGAATCAGTGTAGACCTAGTGGCTGTGGCCAAACGCCAGCTTAAGTTTCTCGCCGCTGTTGATCGGAATCGCTGTCTGTATGAAGGACCTGTGCTCGACAGAGCCATCTATAGGTAATCAATAATCATTCTTTGGAATCAGAATCAGATTATGATTAGTTTTTCCTCTTTGTTTTTATTATGGAGTTTTAGTGTTCGATTGAATGATTCATTGAACAATATTCAATCTCATTTGTTCGAAGTAAAGGAAGAATGGCTTGGTTAAGTTCATCACTTGGTTGAAGATTGCTATTATGTATGAGGAAAAGAAGTCTCGGTTTTTCGTTAATGAAAGTAAATGCTTAGTAGTAATTTATAAGAATTAGACAGGATTGAAGTAAAATAAAAGGAAAGACAAATAAATAAGCACAAGATTTATAGTATATAACTTTCTACCGCAATAAAATTTCAGGATGACAATGAAAACGAAGATTATAACGGAAATCATACGCCTTACGCTCTCAGACTCTTTGTTTTTATCGATAATAAATTGATTTCATGACTTATGATAGCTTTGAATTGTGTTCTATATTGAGGGAATTATTATATGGAAGATCTTTTTTGCCGATGAATTTTTCTTATATTTGAAAAGGGTTGATTTTGTCTATGTTTCATGTTCTGGGTTATTAGAATGCTAAATGTTTATGTAGGTACAATGCTTGTTGGCTTCCCTTGCTCTCCAAACACACCGAGACGCCAGTTTGTGAAGGACCTTTGGTTGTTCCTCTTGATTGTGAATGGATTTGGCACTGTCACAGGCTCAATCCTGTAGGTTTCTGGGTTTTCGATTTGAATTGTCTTCATCGAATGGAATTGAAGTTGCTAATGTTTCTGCTTTGGTTTTGTTTGCCAGGTCCGGTACAAGTCTGACTGTGAGGAACTTTATGGAAAGATCCTTGACAACAGTAATGTTGTGTCCTCTCTCGAGAACACTTGTAAGAAGGAAACCGAAGAAATTTGGAAAAGTCTTTATCCTGAAGAGCCCTATACCTTAGACTTCAACAGGGCGTTATCGGAGGATATATCTGAAAAAACTTGTGTACTTGAAAAATGCACCAAATATGACTTGGTTTCAGCTGTTAAAAGACAGAGCCCTTTCTTTTACCAGGTAATAAATAAAATGAGCATCACATTTCAATGTTTTGGAATATTTATGGTTGCCTATTTCATCGTGTCTTTATTGAATTAAAACTTGAAGTGAATAGTATTTCATATGCTCTTATTTTAATCATTTGATGTTTGGTGAAACTCTTTTCTGAAAATATTTTTTGGAATAATGTTTTCTTCATGTTTATAAGGACTGTGTATAAGTAACCACTCCAAGGATGACCCAAAAGTTATGAAGTGATTAACTTGTTTCGAGTGTTTTTTTTTTTTGTTTTTTTCCTTCTCTTCTTGCCAGGTATCTAGACCCCATATGAGCAATGACTACTTTCTTAAAGGAGCTTTGGCTAGGTACAAAGGGTTTCTGCATCTTATAAGAAGAAACAGGGAGAAGTCTTTGAAGCGCTTTTGTGTTCCAACTTATGATATCGACCTTATCTGGCATTCTCATCAATTGAACCCTGTATCCTACTGTAAAGACCTAAATGAAGTACTTGGAAAGATATTGGAGCATGATGACACAGACTCAGACAGAACTAAAGGAATGAAACTGGATGTCGGGTTTTCTGGCACTACTAAACAGTGGGAAGATACATTTGGTACAAGGTATTGGAGGGCAGGAGCAATGTACAGAGGCAGTACTCCAACTCCTATTACAAACACTCCTTTCTCATCTAGCATGATCAAAAAGGAGATTGCTGCATCAAATGAGCATCAAAAAATAATTGAGCTTCCAGAAGTGAAATCTGTGGAGGTAGGCATCATTATCTATTCTCTTCTGTTTTTTTTTTCCTCTTTTTGTGTGAATGATCAAATGTATGAACTCAGAATTGAGCTGAGCTTAGGCAATGGCTAAATGGTCCGCGTTTATTCATGGCCATTCACCCCAAAAGTCACCTTCATTCAAGTTATACAAGATACCAGCTGTATCACCCCTCATAGAATGTGCTTCTCAACATATGTGCATATTGAGTCAATATCATTGTTGTGTTTATAATTTTTGAAATTGCAAATTACAACTTCAGGAAAACAAACTAGTGACTGTTAATATTTCATTTAGAATTATGACCATGTTTTTTAAATTGAAACAATTGTTTTTTGTTGATAAGTATCAGCGCTATTCTTGAGTTTTGATTTCCTTGCTTTGCTGCGCATAATGCAGTGCCCAGAGTTTCTGCTTCTTTCTCTTTCTTTTCAGGAAAGAAAAGCTCTCACATGCTCCTAAGATCCCTCTTGGATGTTCTTCCTTTTTCTTTTCAGGTGGTTTTGGAGTTTGTTGAAGTTAGAAACTTACCAGAGGGGCACAAAGGAAATCTCTTTGTCTCATTTTGTAAAATACAACCTGATATACTTTTTGATGATTCTCGGAAACTGACTATTTTGTCCGAGTCCAAAGAGGAGCAGGTTGCTTCTTTTCAGTGTGAACCTACCGGGGAGCTGCTCTTTGAACTTGTATCTTATTCATCTTCAACGTTACCATTAACAAGGGCATCAAGGACATTGGGTACTACTGCATTCTCTCTTCAAGACCTTCTGGTCCCGATCCCAAACCTATATGTGGAAAAATGGTTAGACTTGGTGCCAAGTTCTGGAAATGTGAACTTGAAGCCGATTTGCCTACGAGTTGCTATCTCATGTACTATTCCAGTACCAACACAACGCATGCTTCACATGGTTCATCCTCGACAGATAAAAAGTTCTTGTTTCTTCCCCCTTCCTGGAAAGATTAAAGATGCCAAGAGTAGAATGGACGTCATTGACGAAACTGGCTCTAAACTCATCAGCCTCCAAATGAGGTATGCTTCCTTTCATATTCCATGCCAGAAAACAAGTGACCTTACCTTTAAAGATACACCATAGTCCATATTTCTTGTGCGTGCATGCATATATCCTTATCAATTTGGAACAGACATAATTCTACGTCCAATGCTGAATGGAAATTCTGTTAGCAGCTTATCAATTTGGAAAGCTTGAATGGGTTTTTGACACTTCTTATTCCACTTTATTAATCATCAATATCCTTAAATAAGAAGCTCTTCACGATTTCAACTATAAAATCACACAAGCATACTTAAGATATCATCCTATCATTATGCTTGCATAATTTTTGTTGAGAGATTCTGAAGCGTAACAAGATACTGATATCATAAATTTGGATTGCATATTTATCTATCAGTATATGTTTCATCTATAATATTTAGTTTTGAATTTAGAATTGTGTTTATCTTTTAGGATTATTTAGGATTTAGGAATTTAGGATCTATTTAAGTTTATCATATTATTTTGATTTCTCTATACATACCTTAGTAATTGTAATTTCAATAAAGAATTAATGATACAGATGAAAATAGAGATTATTAGTTTTCCTCGTCTTATGTTCTTGTTCTTCTCTTGAATCCTGTATTTTCTCTCCTTTGTATCTATTTCTATCTCTCTAGTGGTTCTATATTTTCTTTCTAGATTCTACCTCTTCTATCTTGGTCTTATGTCATATTCCCTCAAGTTTCTATAGCTTTGGAGTTTGTTCAAGTATATCTAGCCAGTATTTAATCTCTAGTTTGTTAATAAAGTATTGTTTTAAGAACGAAGACCCTTCGTATGGGTGCAGTGCTGCATTGCTAGTTTAAATTTTCAATTTATGATTATAGTTTTAAATATCTCTTGGAGACTTATGATTGTTAGATCAAGAAATCAGCAAATATGTATGCTTTCATCTGTTATGTTTATTCGTTGTGTTTTATGGTGCATCATAACTTTCCGACTTATGTCACGCTTAAGGAATTCTGAAAAGGCAAAGGCGAGGGAAAACCACGGTCTTAAGAAGGAGGTGATTGGAACAATGAAGTCTGGTGAAACCCACACTCTCGCAGAAACTCTAGGCACTGGGTGGTCCTTGATGAATTCTCACTGGTCTCTTCACCCTAGTAAGAACTCTGGTGGAGACTGGCATATTTTTGAGCTTGTGGGTAACAAAATGGTAGGCAACCATCTATATAACATTTTCCCCATTTATCATTGCTCCAAACTCTTTAACATTCTCCCCCAAAGTCGTACAAATATATATGATGGCTTCTCTGTCAATTATGACGAAAGTCACAGTTGTTAATTAACCTTCTCTTTTAGTTTCTTAAGGGTTTAATAAGAAACTCATGGTTATTTGCTAGAAACTGGCACAAACCAACGCAGAAACATGCATGCTTGATAGCACAAAATTCTGTTTAAAACAGTATGTGCAGTAAATTTAGGGATGGTGGTAATGGTGGTTGCAGAAGTACGATGTTACCTCGGCTGAAGTAATTGTGGAAGGGCCAAAAACCTCAAGACCTGTTGAGTTGTGCTTTTTTTCAAAAAAGATAAAAAAAAATAAAAAATAAACTACAAGAGCGCATTTACCTCTTTGTCTCACTCAACTGAACCATGTTTGTATTCACGAAAAATCCTGATACATCACAAGCAAATTGCATCACTTTTGCTCTTTTTTTCCTCTTCCTTTTCTTTTCGGCTTTTGGCCGTGAAACACAATCTATATATAGGATGTTAAAAAAGCACCCATTATAGTTAAGTTATTAGTTTTTGCTAATACTATAGCAACATTTTTCTTTGAACCAGGATGGTTGATCAAACTGTGTATGTCACCCATCACATAATCTTTATTCCTGGTTCAGGTCAAATTTTATCCTGGCAGAAAGCTGGACTATGAACCTAAAAGTTGTGAGAAACATAGAAACGAACAACACTTTGTTACTGCAGTCGAGTTCTCTGCTGAAGATCCTTATGGAAAAGCAGTCGCTTTGCTCAACCTAAAATCTGGATTTGTCAAGGTAGTATTTCTTTTCCTCATTTTTTTAACAAGTTGGTATCACTAAGTCTAATATGATTTCTTTTCTTTTTGGAAAAACAAATAGGTGAAGGAAGAGTGGATGCTAGTTCCTAGTCTCATATCATTTATGGTATTCTCGGATGTGGTGAAGGAGCAATATGCTGGTTTTGTTGTTAATGCCAAAAGTTTGGAGGAGATTAAGATTATAACTGCAATTAATGAGGGGACTGGCAAGGAAGCCAATGGAACGAGTATTGTCTCTTCTGAAGCAAGTAAAATTGCATCCAATACAGATGTGGCTAAAGGAAATGCGGTGATTCCAGGAAAAGGCCAGTTGTCCAGCGGAGGCTGTGGTGGAGGGTGCGGAAGCGGGTGCGGCAATGGTAGTGGAAACATGGTGGGGAGTGGTGGCTGTGGAGGAGGGTGTGGCAGCGGATGTGGAAATGGTTTTGCAAATATGGTGGATAGTGGTGGCTGCGGTGGATGTGGTGGCGGATGTGGTGGTGGATGTGGTGGCGGATGTGGAATCTCAATAAGTAGTAGTGCATGTGGTGGTTGTGGCGGTTGTGGGGGTGCTGGCGGTTGTGGGGGTTGTGGAGCTAAATTTGCACAATCTGATAATCCGTGTGCGAAGAAAACGCCAACCCTCGATGTCAACGAGGCAGTAGCTGCTTGATATCCATGTTCATCATGGGACTGCACAAAGTTCTTGTGAACTATGAAGTGACATACTTACCTGTATGCTATGATCTATATGGTTCGAGTATAGCTTCTATCTGTAATATGTTGTTAATAGGGTGAATATGGTGTGTTTTAATAATCAAGCCTCTAGCTTGAGAAATCATAAATGAACTCTTAATAATGCAAGTGTTTCCATACAAAATTGTTTGGATTACTTGAATGAAACTACGGTTGCTCATTTGGGTCGAATTCTTCCCTTTCTGCACCATATGAAATCACTATACCAATAATGCTTTTACTTCTGCATCCTTGTTCATCCAATTAATGCCAAACCAGGGTCTACTTTTCCCACCATGTGGATAAAAACAGGTCTCAAAAAAAAAAAAAAAAAAAAAAAAAACATCAATTCTTGTGTGTAT
>NW_010364639.1:364806-399013 GCF_000414095.1 Morus notabilis | reverse complement strand
ATTTTCCCCCCCGTGGGAAAAAAAAAGGGAAAAAAAAAAAAAAAAAAAAAAAAAAAGAACATCAATTCTTGTGTGTATATGGACTCACTTCCAACTTCCAAGCATATACTTGATCAGATGTTACTCAATTGGAACTTGAAGGCAAACTTATTTAAGTTGGTTTATAAACAAAGCAAAACATTACCATAAAACATTCTAGCGTAATGAGGAATTCGTGGACAGGATAAGGTTTTAGCGATTATTTTAATATTTATTTATTAAAAAATTATCATTATTTTAACTGTAAGATATTGTTTCGATGGCTATAGTAACTTAAAATAATTAACTAAAAAAAGCATGATAATTAAAAAAATTAATTTTTATCACATTACATTATATATTTATATATTTAAAAAATAATTACCCACAAAAATGCAACTATTAAAACTCGTCCATTACCACAATACCAGAGAATCTGTACTAGGTGACAAAGGAACAAAAATTTGTACGTTATAAATATTTACAAGCCTCCTAGAATGGAAGTTTAGGCCGACATGACCTTTTTTTTTCAAGTGGTTCGCTTTGCTTTGAAATGTTAGCCAATGAGCAGAGAGTTTGGTGGGTGTCTCATGATTTCATCAAATCTGGTTTTCTTTGGTCTCACGGGTTTTAAAGGTTTTGACCCATTCAAACTCATTCAACCTTTACACACACACACAGAGAATCAAACCATGAAGATTAGAAAATTAAAAAAAAAATAATAATAAATTACTCGCAACAATTGAATCATAAATCTTGCTATTCAAATATTCATTTCCTCTTTAGTCCCTTTCTTTATTGTTTTGATGCATTTATAATTGATTATGCTTTGTTTTCCTTTCGTCACAATTCCACTATGATAAAACATTTGTTGTAATCTTCTTTCCTTTTCTCTTATTTTCTTAAATTTCTAAATTTGCCAGTGCTGTTCTGTCCTTGCATGATCTGTACAGCTCATTCCTGTTTTAGTTCGTTGAAATTTATGGTATGTTCTCAATCCCTTCAGCCAAATTAAGCAACTAAAGATTCTTTATCTTAAAAAAAAAAAAAACACATATATGTAATTATTGCAAGGATTTTATTCTTTGGTGGGTATGTTAAGATTATCTTTCTAGTTACAACCTATGACTGAGCGGTTTGCTTTCAGATTCAGACCCATATTCTCTCTCTTTCTCAGATTTAATCTGCCATATCTCACGGAAAAACAAAATTTCTTGTAGTTTTGGACCTTTTGGCCACTTGGGAAAAAGCATGATTAACGGTTTATGTGTACTTTTGGCTGCAGATTACCCACTACACGCAATGAAGATTCATGTTTTTAGCAAAATTGGTTTTGGGCCAATAACCTGAGGTATGATCTGTATTTACAGAACAAAATTTATCTTTAATCTTTTTGTTGCTTACAAATTCTGTGTCTTTAATTTCTGTTGCTAAATAATCTTCTCCCTTTTGAGAGTGGCTTTTGTGCGGTGTCTGCCACGGATCTATAAAGTGGTCTGTGTTTAAAATCCCTCTTTCTTAATCTTTTCCCTTTCTGTTATGAGGTAGAATGGCTATTCTGGGAAACTTTCTTTTTCTGATAAATTTAGAGATCAAAATAATATATACCTAGCTTGGATGTAATAATACTAATTTATGGAGAAATCCTTACTTTGTCTGGATAAGAATTTTCACTCGGGAAAAACTGCATTCTCATAATCTTATCACCAAAACTAGGAAGTTGGAGGTGAAGTAGTGAACAAATGAGTAATCTTTTATCTAGTAGACTTTTTGCCATTTGGGAGAATTTAATGGAAACTAGTTTCTTCTAAAATAAAGGAGCAGCTACAAATGGTGCTCACAAGACTATCTTATCTTTCATGGGGTATTTGACGATAAGGAAAAGTAGCTTATAAGTTGAAGATTTAAACAGCTCTGGTTAAGATTATGAAAATATTTTAGGACTGCCCATTAACCAATAGGTACATCTCCTGGTCAATTCTTGACTGTTAGATTTGCTTTTATGTCACATCTAGCTCTGTTGATTATTGATGAGTTCTATAAAGAGGTTTCTGTAGCGAGGTTCACATTTGGAATGCAAAGGCCCCAACAAATAAGTTTTGATTGCTCAAGATGTTTTAAGTACTTTGGAAAAGAGTAAAAGAAGAAATTTGCTTTTTTTTTTCTAGTGGCATCAGAAATGAGAGAACATCTTGCTAGACTCCCACTAAGATAAATGTTAGTTCCCATTACAATTGGTACCTTAAGCATGGATCTGGATTTTGGTGGAGTTGGTAGTTGCTGTAGGGGCATTAGTATTAATGATAACCAAGTGAAAATTTTGGGCATGATTCCAACAAAAAGTCATTGTTGAGGTGGCAGATGTCTACAAACAGGTAAGGAAGTTGGGGTAGCAACTAAGCCCTCATTCGTTTCGCTCGTTCGAGTTAAGAATTTGAATTAAAAAATGAATTCACATGAAATAAGACACTATAACAGAAAAGGTTATAATTTGAATTTTTAAGAGAGAAAACACTGTAGTAAATCTTTGAGTTGTAATTCGAACTAGTGAAACGAACGAGGTCTAAGAAAGAGTAGATGATGCTCTGATGTTACATGTATCTACACCGGTATGACTTAGATGTGTCTTATGCTCATACCAAAGTGAAGCCAATTTTGAGGTTTTGGTGTTTGTGTTTCTCATTAGGTTCTGAGTTAGCAAGATAGTGTAACTGTAATGACAGTGTGAAGTTGTGAAAAGACTAATACACAAACAATTATAACTTTTTTCTTTTTTAGCCACATCCCATAGATGTTGCTCCTTCTCAGCTTTTTAAGGACTGCAATCGACAACAAAACTCTAGGTTGTTATTTTAAGTCTCTGCTTACGCGGACCGAATGTCGACATTTAGGGGGCGTTTGGTAGAGGGATTCGTTCCCTGATTCGAATCATGATTCGTGGTTCGCTACAGTATTTTCTCTCACAAAAAATACACGTAAATCAAAAATGGTTCGAATCACATGGTTTGAATCCTCCAACCAAACGAATCCTTAAGCTGATTCATTGTTCTTGTTGTCGGATCATTCACTCGTTTTCGGTATTCTTGCAGCATCATTGGCATCGTTTCCATTAGAGCTATTAGGCTTTTGTTGGAATCAATATTAGAACCCCAGGATCTTTTGGGCGCGTTTGAAACTCATTCTAAAATGATTTTATTTTTTGTATAAAAATAAAAATAAAAACGTTTTCAATTTCAGACAGAAATCATTTTTGAAAATGTGTTTCGTAGTTTTATTAAGAGATTATTTTCAGTATAAAAAAACTCATTAATGTCTCTATCCCTTTCTCTCTGCTCGAGAGAGGAGAAAACAAAAACAAAAAATAAAAAATGACTAAAAGTCGTTTTTCATTTCTCTCATTTTACACTAAACTAAAAAATCGTTTTCATTTCTGTTTTTGTCTTTATTGCGTCAAATGTCGTTTTAAAAACGTTTTTATTTTTTCTTTTTCAAAAAACGTTAAAAACAAAAATGAAATCAATTCCAAACACGACATTTATCTCTCTCGTTTTCCTTTTACCTTACTGGTGTCAAATGTTAATAACATAATCCTAGTCTTACAGGTACATTAATGTTTTTTTGTCATATCAACTTTAGTGGTGTTTTGTGTAATAAAGTAGAAGATTATGTCGAACTTGTTTCTTTGTCATATCACTATTTTAGCAAAGTTTTCTGGAAACTTGACGAGAAACCGTCTTGCAAATTTAAGATTAATTTTGAGACAATAATGGACTATCTAGTCTTTTATGGATGATGACAGACATTGCTTCCCAATGTAGAAGGATAATGTTGAAATTTAACTTTTTTTAGTTGTCTAAGAATTTTCTACATCAGGTTAAAAATTAAAACAATCGAAAACTCTCATCTTTATTTTATTAAATCTGACCATGTACACTAGAACCCATCTATGAACAATTTCTTCTAGTTTTTGAATCTAGTCATGGCAAAATTTCTCGATTCCCTTAGCTCTCTTCATTTTACCTATTCGAGTTTAGAATTCAAATTTTGCTATAGTATAAAGTTCTCTGAAACAGTCACTTTTTTTATTACAGTAAAAAACTCTCATATAAAGTCACATCTCAACTCAAATTAAAAACTCAAATTAGTGAATTAAATGGACCCTCAGAGATTATATGGTAAACTTTTGATACTTGTTATAAAAACGGACCAACGTTCATGTTACTGACCTCATTTATTAGACCATCCTAGTTCATGGGTTCAAGTTTATGATTTTAATTTTGAATTTAAATTTTGTGAGAAAACTTGTTAGCGGAAACATTTTTTTTATTCAATTCTTTTCTGAGAAAAAATATCGTAACAGAATTAAAATCATAAATTTAAAAGCGTTGTGAACCTAACGAGTCTTATCATTTTAGGCAACCAAAAATAGGAGAATTTTTCATTGGTATGGTATGAAAAACTACTTTACCAATAGGACAGTTTTAGACCGTAAGATTTTCATCGTACCTAATTTGATCCGACGGTCTATTTGTAGGGTCTTTCTGCAAACTTCTCTACCACAAAATTCTCCAATCAACCAAGATGGAGATAGAAAATAGCACTCCTTTTACTCATGGTGGGGTATACATGATGATTCCTAGACCATTTTTGAACTTTTTCGTGTTTCTTTCCAAGAAGTTTCGTGGGAAGTAAATGAGCATCAAGAAAACGCCCCCATCTGCTATAGTTACTTGTGGGGAAGTTAAAAGAGTTCCATTGCCTAGAATTATCCACCTTGCTAAAAGTACAGGCAAAAGAAAGTGTGTAAAAAAGAAAAAGAACCAATTTTGTTTGTGCTGTTTCTCCATCATTTGCTACACCTACTAAACCTTTCGGTGCATTTATTACTTTTTAGTGATATAAGTGATTAGTGATTATCCTTTGGTATTTTTCCATTCCTTGCATAATATTGCTCTAATCTTATGCATGTTTAAAGGTAAAATTCGTTGCTTTAAAAGATCAACTCTTGTTTATTCACACGGTTAAATGCTTGACATAACTGGGGAAATTGTGAAAGCTGGTTGGGGTTTTTTTTTTTTTTTTTTTTTTTTTGCCTTTATTTCTTCCTTGGTCTTTTTTATTTTCTAGGTATCGGGATGAGTAATAATGGTTTGCAACGAGATGTGCATTCTGACCAGCAAATGGGCGGTGGAATTACTAAAATTCATGTGCAAAAGGGCTTTACAGCTAAAGCTCCAATGCAAACACACTGCCAATTTATGCTCTTTTTTAGTAAGAGTTTATCCACCAAGAGAAGTGGTTTAAGTTATCACTAACCACAATCTCCATCTCCAAGTAAGAATTTTGAGAACCTTTATGCCCATTCGCGAATGTAGTGATTTTGATTCTAAATTTAATTTTAAATCAAAATTATGAATTCAAACACTAGTTAAGAGTAATTATACCGGTAGATATACACTCTGTAAAGGAAAACCTCAATGACAAGAAATTAGAAGACAAAGACCAACATGAATTATCATTGACTTGCATTTAAGATTTGTACATTTCCATTTTTTTTCTTCAATCTCAAAGAGCATCAGGGAAGCAATTCATTGATGATTGATGGTCCTATTGGGGTTTTCATCGCCTATTAAGGCTAACTTTTTTTGCTAAGGAAAAAGGTTTTAACAGGATAAAGAGACGGGTGCTTAATGGGGGGAAAAAGTCAGAAAGTAAAAGCTGAGAAAAAAAAAGAGGCTGATACCTGAAGAAAAGATAAATGTAACAATGTCATAGATAAATAATCAATCAAATCAAATAAATAAGCCATTAGAGAATAAAAGGAAGAAAAAGAGCCGAATCTCTTTCGTTTCTTTTTTTTTTTTTGTTTCATAATCTCTCTCTGTACATGTTTCCTGCTATGCTCCTTAAAAACCACTCTGAAAATCATGTGGTGATGTTTGTATAGTACAAAAAATTTTCAATCCCAAACCCTCTTTTTGATCCTTCTCAACCCCCCCTTCAAGTTAAAGTTCTCCATTAAACTCGAAAAAAAAAAGAAAAAAAAAAGATATAAAGAAAACCTACTTCTAACTCCTATCTACTTTAGCAGAGGCCTATCTCTTTCTCCTCACTGTCTACTTCTGGTCCCTAGAAAACTCGTCGCATTTATACTTCTCTCGTCATTTCTCTCTTTACACAAACGTACAAATGGAACCGCCCAAGCCAACCACTAACCCCCTTTTCCTTTCTCATCACTTCTTCATCCAATCTTGCACCGTTCCATAAAAATAAAAAATAAAAAAACCCAACAAAGCAAAAACCAAAATCCACAAAGGAAAAAGAAGCTTAAAACCCAAGCCTCACCAGCCTACCACAATTCGCGCATCCTTATCTAACAACATATCACAACGTTAAGCTAAATGTTAGGACCATTGGGTTTGCCATAACTTTTGAAAAAATTAGCTACCGGGGCCTTCTTTTGATGCAACAAACGGTGATTGTACACTATCGGCATCCGAATCGCTGTCGGAGGAACTTCCCGAATCTGAATCTGCAAGAAAAGATGAGACAGACATTAAGGACTCCGAAACTACATTGGAATAGACAAGACATGAACAGGGTTAGTTTGAGTTTCGGGAGTTTCGTACCGCTAGATGAGGACGAGTCACTGCTAGAGCTTGAACTACCGGAACTGTTAGACTCTTCAATGTCGACATCCTTCTCAATCACCACAGGTGGGAAGTCTCCCATTGGGATGTCCTCTCCAATGTCGACATCTTCCTCCGCAGCAGCGTCCACTTTCTTGCTCTTAACCACGGCGGCCGCGTCGGCGGGGTCGCTCTCAAGAGACTGCATTCAACACAAAAAGGGTGAAAAAAAAGAACCCCATTACTACTTAAAAAAACCCAGAATCAGAAAACCAAGTTCTCAAGCAAAACCAATAGCGGCAATTGCTTTACCGTGTTGCGGTCGGTGTTCTGGGGAGCGGGATTCTGGGCCTGCATGAGCGCCTGCCGCTTCATCTTGCTCACCATCTTCTTGTAATTGCCAACAAACCTGTCGAGCTCCCAAAGGGTTTCAGTGTCGACGGCCTCAATGTCGAGCTCAATCTCTTCTCCGTCTTGGGACAAATGGCATTGGTCGTTCCTCTTCTTCAATATATGAAGCAGCTGGACCATCTTCTCCGTTGGAAGATTCTGCAAATTGGCCCCTAGCTTAGCCTTCTCCTCGTAGGTCATTTGCCGCTTGTTCGGGTCCTTCGCTTTCGGCTTTGGAAGCTTCACCGGTCTTGAATTAACTAAGGGGGGTTTCGATACCGGAGAAGGTGCTGGAGCAGGGACTGAAGGCTTTGTCAATGCCTGAGTATAATGAACCGGCGGTGGTGGTGTCGGGTCCGGAAATGTGGGTTTTGATCGCACTAAATCGGGCTTCTTGACTGCCACCATTGTATCGATTTCTCTCCTAGCATTCTCCGGAGCCACATTTGGATCCCCGAATCCGAGCACCCGGCGCCGCTCGTCCTCTAACTTCTTGTAGGCAGGGTTGAACATCTGGTTGAACTGTATCAAGAGTTGTTCCGCCATGAAATTCACGTCTGATCCTTTGGGATTGTAGAGCAAGGCGTTGTTGAAGGCGAGCCTCACATCCGAAGCGAAATCAAGCGGCGAAGGGTAAAGATCCCTCTCAAGATTGGACTTTACAGTGCCAAGATCCATCGGATTCTTCACGATTTGGTGGTAATCGTGGAGCTTCAACCCATCCACATCAACAGGCGCGTTGAAAACCCAACCAAACTTGTGCTTCATCAGCTTCGTCAAGATCTGCCCGCACCTCTTTAGCATGCTCCCTACCAGCTTCTCGCTAATCGGGTCAATCGCCGGCCTCTTCGGATCCGCCATAACCCCTCCAAAGGGATTGCTCCTCTTCGTACCCTTGCTGTCCACCGCAACCACGCTCATCACATCCTTCTTCTTCTTCTTCTTGCCCTTCCCGGCGACAAGCTCCGACTCTTGATAGTTCTTCAAGCTGGCCTTCGGGTTCTTCTTCTCCGCCCCTTTCGGTAAAGAATGGCAAGATCCCGACTCGATCCGGCTCATCAGAGCCCGCACCTGCTCAAGCTCCGATCTCAGACGCATCTTCAGCTCCTTCAGCTCCTTCCTCGAAAACGAACCGACGTTGAACGTCACGTAGCCCTGCGACGAAACTCTCGGCTCGATGAGGCTCATCGCTTTCCGATTCGGTGACGACGTCGGCGCCGGCGCCGACGACGTATGGTTGTCGATCTGCCGGAAACGGAAGCCGCCGGACGCATCATACGGCTGACGAACGGAACCAGTGTTTGGATTTGAAATAGGGTTAGGGTTAGGGTTAGGGTTTGGCTTGAGAAGCGGATTTTTGGAGGCGTTGGTTGTGAATTTCCTCATATAAACCTTGTTCTCACCCCAAGAAGGTTCATTTCGACTCGCCAGTAGGGCCGATGCCATTATCGGACCAGGTCGGATCCTCCGGTCCCCACGACTACCCGCCGGCCGGAGATCTTGACCTCTGGCGGCGGGATTCCATCGTCGTTCGGAAGAGATTTCGCCGGCGATTTCAGAGAAGGAAGCAAAAAGGGGAAGATTTTAGAGAGAGAAAGAGTGAAGAGAGAGAGAGAAACGAGGGTTTCGGAGACCCTCCTCAGTCCTCACCAGAGCGAATTACAAAGGGAAAGTGGTGACCTCCTCTTAAAGGCGTTTGGATCTGCCCGGCCACGTCTCGGGCAGTTTCTCCTCCGTCAATCTTCGATCGCACGGTCAATGCGCGATCTCTTTCTGCCCGATTTCTGCCCGTGCCATCTGCCATCTACGGTCTAGATTCCTGACCTTGCACACGTGGCTAGTTGTCTTCCGCTTGATCGTGGGGTCTCTCACTTTTTCTCTCGTCTGGTGGGAATTTTTAAAATTTTGGGTTTTCGGGATTGGAGGGCCCAAAAAGGGCAAATTTAAAATAAAATAAAAAAATAGAATTTTGGGATCGAGCGGGTCGTGCTGGGATAAAGAATCACTCAAGAATGTGGGTCCCTCGTTGTCCCGCTGACGTGGATGTGGGGTCCAGCAAATGGACTTAAATAAATATCATTTTTCGTTTTTTTTTTATTTTCTTCATTTCCCTCTCGTCATCGTCAGGGGAATCTTTCTTCCCTCCAAAACCCGGCCGCCGGATCAGCCACGTCAGCGCCTCAAACGGTGATCTGGATAAGCGCCACGTGGAAATGCCAACGTCGTGGTTAGTCCGTGGGAGGATTTTTATCGACGCTTGTTACGTTACTCCCAACTTTTTTATTATTTATTATGTCTTTTATTTGGGTACGAATCGTGTGTCTTGCAGCTCATAGTAAGGTCAATAAATGAGATTTTTTTTATTCCTCAATCACACGTGGCCCAATACCGTGTCGTTGGGAGATATTTTTATGTCCAAAAGCAATGTGCTTGTTTGATTTGCTTGCTTTTTCATGCTCATGTAAATTTATTTACTATTTTCCTTTGTTTTTTTAAGGGTGTTAATATAAAATTAAATAAACAACAAAGTACGTTAACACGGAGTCAATCATAGTGGGTATTAAGTTGCTTTTTTTTTTTTTGTTTCGATTAAGGGTATTAAGTTGCTTTAGTGACTATTCCATTGTTTTTTCTTTTCGTTTTAATTTATGACAATAATGTTTTGGTACGGGATAATAAAAGAATTTGATGGAAGAACCTTTTTTTTTTTTTCCTTTGAAATGATGAGAAAATAACTTTTGTCTTTAGAATTACTCCAATTACTACTATAAACTTTACGTGGTTAAAGTGTCTTTTGACCTTTTCGTCCCCCTTTTTTTTTTTAATTCTCAATATTGATATTGATAATGGATGATATATGCCGCGTTTAGAATTCATTTTAAAATAATTTTATTTTTTGTATAAAAATAAAAATAAAAACGTTTTTAATTACAGATAAAAATTATTTTTAAAAATGTGTTTGGTTGTTTTATCAATAGATTATTTTCAGAATAAAATAATCCATTAATGTCTCTCTTTCTCTCTCTCTCTCTCTCTCTCTAGAGAGGATAACACAAAAATAATAAATGACTAAATGTCATTTTTTATTTCTACACTAAATCAAAAAATCATTTTCATTTTTGTTTTTTATTTTTCTTGCACCAAACGTTGTTTTGTAAAATACTTTCATTTTTTATTTCTCAAAAAATGTAAAAAATAAAAACATGATCAATTCCAAACACGGTCATAGATTTTGAGAAGTCGAAAGCCAAATAAGCGCTTCTATAAATGTGTTAAAAAGAAGAAGAAAGAAAATGGAACCTCTTCACGACAGTAAGGGATGTCTTTATTACAAACTCTAGTGAGTTGACTCAAAAAACTATATATGTATATATTATTATATATACTAAAAGAGACTCGAGATTCACTATTCACACATTTATATTTTACAGTTCTTTGTACAGTAACATTTTTGAAATTTCGTTTATGTCTCGTGTATTTTGAGCGTAAATTGTTAATTCCTTGTGCATGGGCTTTTACGTCTTTTGATCTCAAATTTGCATATGTTGATGCCCGATTGGCCAAAGGAAAAAGTGACGCCACCATTGCAAAGCTGTTATCCTCCACCGCTGAACGCTCTTCTTTTGCATGTGTTTTTCACCCACGAATCACAGCCGTCAAAATTTTTGATTGAACGGTTTCAAACCATTTTTTATTTATTTTTTAAATTTTTATTCTTTATTATAGTTATTTACTATTTTGAATTGATTTTGAGTTCAATTTTATCCGTTTTACCATCGTTTTGTGCTAAATTTTTTATATTACTTAAATAAAAATACCATGAATAATACAATAAAATTAAATAAAAATACGTATACTAAAGGAAAGGAAACGTACATTGTTCACACACTCACAATTTACTATTCATTGTGCAGTGACATTTTTGAAATTATGCTTTTCAAAATTATGCTTCTGTCCCTTGTCTTTTGAGTGTGAATTGTCAATTTTACACTTTTTCTCTTCTTTTTACCCTTCCATGTGCATGGGCTTTTGCGTCTTTTGTTTTAGGATTGTCACGTGTTGACGTCCGGCTGGCCGAAGGAAAAAGTGGCGGGGCCCACCACTGCAAAGCTGCCATTTTCCCCCATTCTGAACGCACTTCTTTTGCATGTGCGAATAACAGCCGTCGAAATTTTTGATCGGATAGTTTCAAATTATTTCCGGTTTATTTTTATAATTTTTATTCTTTATTATAGTTATTTATTATTTTGAATTTAGTTGGAGTTCAATTTTGTCTGTTTTACTACCATTTTATGTCAAATTTTTTATATTATAAAAATTTATATACTATAAAAGTTTCTAACTTTTTATATAATACAACAATATTTTCCGCAACAACGCGGGGGCTTTTGACTAGTATAAACTATATAAAAGAGCATGCAGGTTTGATGGTACGAAAAACCTACCAAGAGATAATTATTTCCTTAAAAAAATTAGAGAAAATTACAAAATTTATCCTTAAGAGTATATGGGTATGGATTTATACCTCTCATTCTTGATTAATATCATTTTACTAATATAATTATTTGATTAAAAATGTTATTAATTAATACTAAGAGGTAGAATTCCTGATCCATACACTTTTAAGAGATATTTGTCTCTTTTTCACATAACACATAAAAAAAGGGAAAAAATTGTTGAATATTTGGCTTTTATTTTTATTTTTGAAAAATTGGAAAAATTATATGCTGTAGATTACATCTTCAATTATTACTATCAAAAAGGGACTTTAAGAACAAAGGACTAAATTAAGAAAATAAAATATTTTTCTACTGTTAAGAGTGTAAATTATAGTTAAAAGTGTGTAAGAACTGATTACACTCATTTTTGGTAATTTTGACATTCAATTATTACTATCAAAAAGGGACTAAATTGAAGGTAAAATCGATATTTTCAGCATTATATATAACTATAAATGTTTTCTTATACATGGAAGGGTAATTTTGATATTTTAGAAATATTTAACGGTCAATTTTCAGGCAATATTAATGCTCAAATAATGGAGAGGGCGTTTCTGTAATTTTATTTTTAAACAGTTAGAAAGTGTTAGCACGATAAATTTCACTTAATAGGGTGTCTCTTATTTTGGTAAAGTATATAGTGTTAGTGTAAATTGTAGATGCGTAACAAAAGATTTATGCCTTGTTCAATTCACCGATTTGAGTTTTCAATTTTAAGTTTTTACAGTAAAAAACTCTCAAAAAATATCACATTTAACTTTTTTGCTACAGTGAAAAGTTTTAAGAAAATGTCACATCTCAGCTCGAATTGAAAACTCGAATCCGCCAAATGAACGAGGCATTGGAAAAGAAAAGTTCAGTTAGTTGTTTTATTATATGATCATATAATAATGTGGACCTTTTTTTTAAAGGACCTTTTTTCGTGGTGAAATGTGGAATTGAATTTCCCGTAGAATAAAATGGTGAATGAGAATGGAAAGAGTTTTCATGGAGAGAATTAGGCCCCGTTCATTTCACCGATTTAAGTTTTGTTACAATAAAAAATTTTTAAAAACAGTCACATTTAATTTTTTTATTACAATAAAAAATTCTCACATAAAATCACATTTCAACTCAAATTAGTGAACTAAATGGGCCCTTAGTGTAGTTTATCTCTTTTATTCCGGATGATATTTTATTGGCTTCTTCATACTCACTGATATTGCAGTTGAATAATAAAATATACTTTTCCTGCAAAAAAAAAAAAAATAAGAGAGTAGTTTGGGATTGACATAATTAGTGCAATCACATGGTTAGTCTGGGGCTTAGTTTAATTTAAAGATTCAAGTTTTTAATTAATTTTATGTGAAAATTTTTTACTGTAATAATAAAAAATTAAATATAATTTTTTATGATAATTTTTAATTATAATAAATTTAAATTAATAAAATGAACGATGTCTCAATACGCGCCGAACCAAAATATTGGCCGGCAATAGTTGTTCCTACTTTTTTAAAGCCTACTTTTGTTTTCGGCCGGAAACTGAACCGGAGTGAATGGGTTGGCAACTCCAATTCATCTCTCATTAGTGATTACAGAGAGTTGAATGTGTTCTTCGTCCCAAGTCCAAGAGTTTAATGGATTGGACTTCGGAGCTTGGGTCAGTTGCTAGATGGCCTGACCCAAATTGTACGCCATACGAGTTCAAATAAATTCATTGTTTCGTTTTTTTATAAATTTTTGTTGAGATGGCATTCTGACCCATGGGTCCGTGGGTACACGCCCCTAATAAAACGGGTATGGAGAATACTATAGATATTTGGTTCACAAATTCAGAATCATTTTTAGTTTACGTATGTTTTTTTTATAGAGAAAACAGTGTAGCGAGCCACTAATAAATAAACATTAGAGTAACCACTTAATCACACCAAAGAATCTCCATTTTTTTCAATGTTGCATGGATTTTTAGAACTCTTAATAGGTAAATAGGTATGATATGAGAATTGCTCCTCCAATGGGGATTTCCTGACCCTAACCCTAACTCTGACCACGTCTTAAATTAGGTGGGTAAGGAGAAAAAAAAATCAAACGAAAAAACAGATTTGAGTTTTTATTTAAAGTTGTTCAGATACAATATTAACAGGGGTATTTTTAATATTATGAAAAGTGTAGTGTTAGTCTATGAATGCATGTCATATGGGACGTTTTAACTTGATTTGCATAACAAAAGGAATGTTGTAGCATTTCTAAAAATGCATGGTGGGACACAACACTTTGTTGAAACTAATAATAATGAAATAAGAAAATAAAAGAAAAGAGAGAAGAATATAGAGATTTGATATTAAGGGTTACTATGAATGAAACTCCATATAAATAGACATTACAACTAAATGATTAGTTAAGTTTCCCAAAATTAAAATCAAGAAATTTTATAATATGAAATGAATACAAATAAAGTCAAAATACTAATAAAGGTAACAATATTTTCTCAAGTAAAAACTCTATATGGAATATTTTTGTAATCAACAATTTTCTAAACCCATCTTTTTCATAGAAACTCTCATTACTTCTTTAAGTTATTCTTTAAATGTTCATTATCAAATATATAGTGTTATAGGCGAAACCTTATGCTTATATAATGACCTTTCTATTATCACCTTTACTATATGACAAAGCATGGAGTGAGCGAATATCCTGAGATGAAGCATTATGGTCGCTTCTAATCTTTACCTCTAAATTCAGACAAAATTTATGAAGAGACGTGCATTTTTGTTCTACTAAAACAAATTATATTTTAATTATTAGACTAATTTTTTAACTGCCAGAATAAACAGTTCTTTTAAAAAATTAATTCAACCACTAAAAACAACAATAAAATGCACGTCCGATTGTAAAAGTTCCCAAAAAATTAGGGTTGTTCATCTGCATTTTTTTTGTTAGGGTGACTTGAGTTAAAACTTTGATTTAAGTTAATGTGTATTTGAGTATAGTTTGAGTTGAGACTCTAATTTGAGTTTGTGTTTTAATGTGCACATTTTGAGTTATGATTTGAATTGAGAATCTATTTGAGTGAGTCAAAACTTAAATTTATATTTAGATAGTATTTTAATAAAAACTCAATGGTGATGAAAAATTTTAATAGGTATATGAGTGGGATTTTATTCGTCTCTTCGTTGTGAATGCATAGAAAAAAATCATTTCAATCAGAATTAAAACGAAAAAGTTACGATATTTTTAAGAATAGAAAAAATAATGTTTATTAACTTGAGTTTGAGTTTGTGTTTGAATGTGCACATTTTTCATTTCAATTTGAATTGAGAATCTATTTGAGTTTGTATTTGAGTGAGTCAAAACTTGAATTTATATTTAGATAGTATTTTAATAAAAACTCAATAGTGATGAAAAATTTTAATAGGTATATGAGTGAAATTTTATTCGTCTCTTCATTGAGAATGCATAGAAAAAAATCATCTCAATCAGAATTAAAATGAAAAAGTTATGACGTTTTTAGAAATAGAAAAAATAATATTCATTAACTTGAATTTCACTTTAGAAACTTGAATTGAAGGAGGAATTTGAATTTAAATTTTAACCTCAAACTCAAGTTAAAACTCAAATTCAAACTCAAATTTTATAAAAAATAATATACTTAAATTAAAATTGTAACTTAAATTTAATTTTTTTTTTAAATTTAAATACAAATGACAAACTCTAAATGCAGCTGAAAAAAGAAAGGGAGGGATGAGCTGAAATTCAACAAAGCAGGACCCACGGTTTAGAAATAAGAGGCCTGTCTCTTTCCTGTTGTCACGTTGTGAGTATAAGATTCAAATTCAAAATCCACAACAATGTGGGCCCTCCAACGACATCTCTTTTCTTTGCAATTCAAAGTTCACGCATTTGATTCTCTAGTGTGCTGTGTGCCATCGCACTTCGCACCAGTCCAACTAAATAAAACTACTAACAAGAACGACACCCAAATAATAAAAAACCAAACCACCGGTTCGTTTTGCTCGTTTGAGTGAGAAATTTAAGTTAAAAAGTAAATTCATATGAGAAAAAATACTGAAAAGAAGAATTTGAATTTAAATTTTTACGAAAAAAACACTATAATAAAAACTCAAGTTATAATTCGAATTAGCGAAACGAACGATAACTATAATAAATACAAAAACGACTAGAGCTAAATTCTCATACATCACATATATTACTAATTCCTATAAAAATAATTGTCTAATTTAGACATTAAAGCGGTATTCGTAAATAATCAGAATTTAAATTATACACAATCTCATCGTTTCTTTTACGAAAAATAAAACATTTAAATTTTAATCTCACAATGTATCACAAGAAAAGCCCTATCAGCCAAAACTCTATTTCATGATCCCTTTTCCTAGTAGGCTATAAGCCAAAAATCAAAATTAAAAATTAGGAAAAGAAGGCAAAAAAAAAAAAAAAAAAAAACTCGCGTTGTCCCAATAATTATGCATAAACCACAAACATCATGAGATGGGAGATAATTAAGAGGGAATTAGAGTACAAAGATGGTCATGGAAGAGAGAACAAACTAAAGTGTCTTGTACAACGTCAAAGCATAACAAAGCTAAAGTAAAAAGGAAATAACATAATCATGCATTATAGCTGCTAATATATAATTTATAAAATGTTAATTAACTTATAAAGATGATGGAAGGATCGCAGCAGCACTCGTCAAGAAGGCAGCAGCAACACAGGGCCGCAAGACTGAGACAACATAAAAAGAAAAAGAAAAAAAAAATTGATCAGAGAATTAATTAAACCTAAAACTTAAAATAACAATTTTATGAACTTATCAATTTTATTCTTATTCTTTTTTGGCTTTAGATCACTATTCACTGGTTGTACTTGTAGCATATATATTGGTGTATAATAATATTTTGGCCCTTATTTTTTTTTTTGGTTAATTAATTCAACCAAGAACACAGAACTAACTAATTACAAAAAGAAAATTTGATACACCACGATCAGAATTCTATTATTTGCGTGTGGGGAAAAAATTAAGCCTCGATGAAACAACTTCGTGTAGCAGCAATGTATTTATAACGACTTCGAGTAAGAAAAACGACGTCGTTCGACTTATAGAGTAGGAAAAGAAGAACACTAAACAAGTTGCAGAATGTGAAGAAGAGACCTAGAGGATTGAATATGCTGGAATAGCTAAAAGGCTTATGAGAAATTAAATGGGAAGAAGAAATGTTATGTTTTTCTTGTCTTTGAATTCTTATGTTTTGCTATGTTGATATATATGATTTGAGCGTCGAAGAGTTCTTCTTTGAAGTTGGAACCCTTATTTCTCAAAGCAGGTTCGAGTATCATAATCAAGTAAATTAGCAGTTATCAGAAATTAAGAAGGCGATTCTACTATGCTCTAACAACTGTTTTGTAAAGTTTTGATTGTGATTCATCATTCATCGGAATTTTTTTATTTTATCCCGAGAGATGCATGCGGTCTCATTCATTTCATCGATTTGAGTTTTCAGTTTTAATTTTTAATTTTATCCCGAGAGATGCATGCGGCCTCATTCATTCCACCGATTTGAAATTTCAGTTTTAAATTTTTACAATTAAAAACTCTAAAAAAACATCACGTCTAACTTTTTATATAACAATTAAAAACTTTCAGAAAATATCACATGTCAATTCAAATTGAAAACTCAAATTCGCGAAATCACCTTATATATACACACACATATAAAAAAAAAAAGGGTGAAGATGTAAAATAGAAAGCTTACCATCCCTCAAGGAAACCTGCCTCTCTCCTGGGTGGCGGAGCAGCATACTGGGGAGGGGCCATCACCGGAGGGCCTTGATAGTAACCTAACAACACCCACACCAAAACACACACCAGATGAAAAGGTTTTGTTTAACTTCTTCTTTCTTTTTTTGTCACTTTTTTTTTAATGATAAAAAATAGAAACAAAAATTTTTTTAAAAAAAAACACCGTAGTATTAGTTCTTTTGAAATAGGGGAAAAAAGAAGAGAAGAAGCAAACATAATAAAAATTACAGCTCTAGCAATTCCAGGGAAGAGATGTAGCTTTTTTGAGTAGCACAATATGACAGAAAATCATGGAGATATTAACACAAAAACCCAAGTTTCAGAATCCATGCAACCATTTTTTTTTTTCTCATGACCAACTCAGACACAAGAAACAAGCAAGACCCACAAATTTTTCTTTATTTTTTGTTTGTTTGTTTGTTTTTTTTCTTGTGGAAACATAAGTTAAAGAAAGACACAGATATGATTGTGTTAAAATACAGACAAATAATACATTATAGTCTAAGATTTAGAAAAGAATCTGAAAAGGGTACCTTGAGCAGGGTAGGGATAGGCATATTTTGGATCGCTCATTACGATCTGTGTTGAAAGAAAGGCAAAGGCAAAGGAAGAAGACTTCTAGACTGATCTTCTAAGTCTATGAAGAAAAACAAACAGTATGAAACAGAGGAATTATTTTTGTTTTGTGGAGGAGACGGCAAAATGTGTTGTGGATTTTATATGAAAAGGGCTTTCTGGTCAGGATAGTCTATCTTGACTATGCATCATCAGTAATCACTTGTTTCAAAAATCAAAAATATTTTTGGGACAATTATAGACTCTATACAAGACTCTGCTTTTGAGCCTTTTTTGAGGTTTGCGTTTTGGTAAAGTTATTCTTTCCCCTTTTTTACGTGCTACATTCCTGATCAAACTTTTTTTTTCCCTTTTTTAAAAAAAAAAAAAAAAAAAAAAACCTATCATAGGCTTACCTAACAAATAATCGGGTTATACTTATTTTTAATCGAGAGATCAAATAAATAGTAGATTTGTATTAAATAATTGAAGTAAATAATAGATTTTACATAATAAATAACAGTAAATTAAAAATTTATGTGGTAAGTACTTTTTTTTTAATCTTTTTACCACATAAATCTAGCCATAAAAAGAAAATTCACATGGTAAAAAATCTTGCTATTTACTTTAAATATTTTAAAATCTACTGTTTACTTAATTTAATTTAAAAATTATACTAATTATTACAATTTTTGTTTTTAATCCCTGAATTAAAGGCTAAGATCTCATTTATTTCATAACTCAAGTCATATTATTACAGTATTTTTTCTCACAAAAATTTAAATTTAACATTTTTTGCTATAATATTTTTATCTTACATACACGATTCAAGTCACGACTTGAGTTGTGTAAATAAACATACCCTAAATCTTACTTTATTTTCTCACTTTTAAAGATTTACAAGAGAAGTTTCCTATCTATTAAATCTCACAAAAAATTTTCCCACATCATAAATATAATCATGTTATAAGTAGGCCAAAAAGTCAATTAATATATCTGGCTAGTAAGATCATCTCCAGTATAAATACTAATACCAATTGTACATTTAACATCCAAAAGTATAATAGAATATTTGTTACAATGCACAATACTATTTGAAATACTAAATTTACATTTTCCCATAATCATTAAACTTTGAAAATTGTAAAAGTAAACTTTTAATTTTAACCAAAAATAATTTAAAAATGTAAAAGTTGTAACGATTTGAAAAAATAATTCAATGTAAATACTAATGCCAATTGCACATTTAACACTAAAAAGTATGATATAATATTTGTTACAATGCACAATACTATTTAAAATGATAAATCTATTTTTTCTCACAATCATTAAGCTTTGAAAATTGTAAAAGTAAACTTTTAATTTTAACCTAAAATAATTTAAAAATGTAAAAGTTGTAACGATTAAATAAAAAAGTAAATAATTTACCATATGCTATATACGTAGTGACAAATTTGTCACAAAGAATAATATGTGATAAATTTAGCACAACAAATAAGATTACATTAGGAAGTGTTTTTGCACTTAAACGTTAAATTTACAATTAATACCTCAATTATAATATTGTATTGGAGATACTCTAATATAGAGAATCTTTTTCTTCTTTTGCTAAGGGTCTGTTCTTTTGGAGTGTAACTCGAGTGTAGTTTTTGAGTTGAATTTGAGTTATGACTTAAGTTGAAGTTGTAACTTGAATAAAGTTGAATAAAGTTGGAACTTAAAAGAACATGAACTTAAATAAAGTTGAAACTCGAGTTATCTTTTTTTGAGTTTTTTGGACAAAAGAACAGGCCCTAATTTTTTTCCTCATATTTAATTTACGTTATGTATTACTGCAGTATTCTCATATGCCATGTATCTTTTCAATTCTATATGATGCAAGCCCTGGTTTTGCCTTTCATATTTATCGACTTTAATAGATGCACCATAGTTTGGTTTATTTTTTAAAAGTTTTTTATTTTTAATAAGATCAGAAAAAGTAAACTAAGGGTAATTTTTTATTTTTAATTTACAAGTTTAAATTGAGAACAGTTTAATTCGAAAGTTTTTATAGTTTTAGAATTAAAATGATTTCGTCACAAAAAGAAAAAACTTCTATCAAAATATCACTATCATTAGACTAAAGCTCGTATAATTAGAGAATGGGAGAAAAAGAGAAATATGTCAAGACTTGAGATGAATTAAAATTAATAGGCCAATAGTTTACATAAGTTAATAAATAGGTCAAATTACTGTTTTTGTCCATAACTTGTCTGGTTATGAACCATAACTTGACAAGTTATTGTCCATAAATCACGGTTTTGTCCATAACTTGTCTGGCTATGAACCATAACTTGACAAGTTTGTTCATAACTTATATGGTTATGAACCATAACTTAACAAGTTACTAAAAGTTGGCCTATATACTTCCTTAAACTTTTCATATTGTCATGTTTTCTACTATTTCCGTTAGAGAATCTTGATAATGTATATTAGGAACAAAAGGATAAGAATAAAGGCACATAAGAGGAGCTCTAAAACTTTATTAAGCTCTTTTACATGTGAATTGATAGCAATATTGGAGGAGACTTTTGGCATATAAAACACAATTACTTGTCAATGACGTTATATATAAGATATGGCAAGCTTTATTTGGGGATATTGGGAGGATTATGCGGAAGTATTAAAATCTTTTTTTTTCTAAGCTATCAACATCCGTAATCTAATAATGTTAAATTTCCATACCAATGTCAAAATTTAACAATTTGGTAAAGAAAATATTAATTTTCAGTGCAACTGATGTTGTTAACGCTAAATTTTTGACATAGTTTATACTTGAATTTTAACATATATATAATATATGCAATAATATGTTATGATATCAAGCATATAGCATCTGTTAAATTTTGGCCTTTAATTGTTTTATAGTTATTGTCCGTACATTTTCACCTAATTTAATGGCAATAATACCGTTTTAATTTTTTTAAATAAAAAAAACTTTAATTTATAATCAATTTTAAAGCTTAAAATATACAACAAAAGGTAAATACATAATTTAAAAACAGCGTAATGAATTGTAGCACAGGATAAAATAACATATTAAAATTTTAGTTTACGTTTTTTTTTTATGTTAATATTGTATTGTTTAGCATTTGTATTATTAATGGTATAATATAAATAGTGTGAAACCGGACCAAAGTTGCACACGGAAAAGCATATTATTCCCACGAAAATAGTCTCCTTTACTCGAGAATATTGCACCGTTGGATTCAATTATTTCCTTTTTAATTGTTGTCAAAAAGGGTAGGAGTTATCTCTTAATTAATTAGCCATGTTCTAAGAATGAGAATCGATTCCATCTCAATGTTGATTTTCTTTTTCTTTTCTCTACACTCCTGTTAAATATAAATACATAGTTTGAAAACGTATTATTATTGAAACGGGTTATTTTCTATTTGTCACTCATATGCTAGTCTTGTTGATATTTTACTTAAATTTTTTTTTTTTTAAATAAGAAGATAGATCATATCCATACAACTTCTTACTCAAATAATTAATTTTAAGGTCTTTTAGACTTGACACCATAATGCACCTTTCTAACTATTAAATATGATTAAAATCACATAAAAAAAATAATATATGGCTATCGGTAATTTAATTTTTTAAATCCTAATGTAAAAATCTATAATTTTATCCGTAAATTCAAAGAAAACACTTAAGAGAGAAACAATAATGTGTACCGAATCATAGACAAACACAAAAAGATGCACACAGAATATCGAATACACGTTTCTATTTTCTCTGAGGGACTAACTTACGTGGTGTTTGATAAACTTTCCAAATGTTGCTACAATATTCATTTTATCGATTTGAGTTTTTAACTTTAACTTTGTTAAAGTTAAAAACTCTTATAAAAAGTCATATATAATTTTTTTTATTATAGTAAAAAGTACTAATATAAAATCACATTTTAACTCAATTTAAAAATTTAAATTAACAAACTGGATGAGATTAATAAAAAAATGGTGTAGTAAAAAGTGAATGAAAGTGAATGAAAGTGAATGCTTTTTCTCTGGCAGCTCACTTTATTTCTTTGGCCAATGGTTCATTTGCATGCCATTCTTGGCTATGCTTTGTGTACAAATACACATATAACAAGCTTTTTTTTTTTTCAGCAAAATGAGCTTTTGGCATCTTCAGAAAAAGAACCGAAATTACAAAAGTTCCTAGTGTGTATTTGGAACTGTTTTTAAAAACGGTTTTTATGTATTTTGAGAAGTAAAAAATAAAAATAAAAATGAAATGATATTTGTTTAATAAATATTTTAAAAACGAAAATAGTGAGAATAGTTTTTGTAAAGAAATTAGAAAACTTTCACTTTTTTATTTTTATTTTTTAGTACTTATCAATAATATTATAATATATTAATTAATAAAAACGATTTCATTTTTTTATTATACTCAAAATAATATCTTAAAAAACTAACAAAATCTAATTTTAAAATCGATCACAGAATGATTCTCAAAATATACTCATTTTTATTTTTTATTGAAAATAAAATTATTTTAAAACCAATTCCAAACGGACATCTTTTTCTCGTTATTATTATTTTTTTTCTCTTTTTCCCTTTTAAAGTTAAACTGCAAGAGTAGGTGCTGATGCAAATCCACAATTCGAAGCACTATTTTTGTAGTAGTAGATTGGATGATGGCTGATGCATGGACTTTAAAACTAACTAACCACTTATGAGATAATTACGTACTTATCCTAAACATGTTAGGTTTACCAACTCCATAACAACGTTTTCTACAAAATAATAATGATATTAATTATTAATTAATTAGATAAAATCCTTAAAAGCGTCATCTTCTATTTAAGAGTTATAACACTAATTAAGGAAAAAATGTTTCTGAATACTATCAGTGTTAAATATTATCACTAATAAAAAGTGAATCTCATTTATAATTTCCACACTACAAGATCAATTTCTATTAATGAATGGTGTTCAGCACTGCCAGCACCCTAAAATATTGTTTCTAATTTAGACGCTCTTGTTTTGTAGAAAAATCATTTGTGCGACTCATCTGAAAGTTTTGCTATATAAGTCTATACATGATTATATATATAATTAATGTAAATCTTTTTTGTTATAAAATTTTCTCTTAAAAAATTTTAAAGACCCGTTTAGTTTATTGATTTAAAATTTTAATTTAAATTAATATGTGACTTTACGTAATAATTTTTTATTATTTTAAATTTTTTTTTATTATAATAAAATTTAAAATTTAAATTTAAATCGATAAAATAAAAAGAATATAAATTTATGTTTAAATTTTTTTATTCATAGACCTAATAAGCTGGCATGGGACATGACATGAACGAGTCAGTCATTATGTACGTTATGATGCCTTGCACATGTTTGTCCACTTATTGGAGACAAGCTTGCGTTGATGGGGTTTCATTCTGTTTTTACTTTCATCATTGGTATATAATTTTCAAAGCGAAAAAAAAAAAAGAAAATGTATAGTTTTAAGAATTTTTGCCAGCAAGGATTGTAGATGTGGAGTGGTGATTTAAAGACTCGTTTAGTTTGTTGATTCGAGTTAAGATTAAGATGTGATTTTATGTGAAAATTTTTTATTGTAGTAAAAAAGTTAATGTGACTGTTTCTGAAAATTTTTTACTAAATCAAAACTTAAATTATAAACTCGAATCGGTGAAATAAATGGGCGTGAAAACCTGAACTCATATTTCATGTACAAGCACACGACGTTTTCTACTTCTCTTTCTTTAATTTAATCACCTTCCCAAGTTGCTTTAAACTTGCTAGTTTTCAGCTCAGATTGTTCTCACCTTCAGTTATTCAATAGAGTGTTTCTGTGTATTTGCTTAGGATTAATCTAAAATGAAAATTGTCACTGAACTTTACACCAAAACCAAATCCATTTTGGTCTCTAACGCGTCTCAAAATTGACCTTGCTCTATTTTATTGTAACAAAATTAGTCCTTTGTGGGCTAGTTTTTAAAAGAAATTAAGGAACCATTTACCATCTGGTGAATTATTGATTACTAAGTGCTTATTTGGTTGATAGATTTAAACTCAATTCAAACCGTGTTTTTTCACATAAAAATTTGAATTTAAAAAATTTTACTACAGTATTTTCTCATAAAAATTTTAACTTTGATTCAAATCGGATTATTTGAACTCATGAAATTCCAAAAATGGGTTATAAATATTCGAGATATTCTATAAGATGTTATAGCATACATTTACACGAAGAAATAAACAAAGTAAAAGAAAAAAATGAACATCATAACACACCCTTTCTTAAATAAATTGATCCCGCTCTCAATGCCACTAAAATGTTTATTTTACCCTCACTTAAAATAGCACATGACGACACGTGGTCTATTCTGTTCATTTATTTACGCAGATGTACCAAGACAATGAGACGTTTGGTTTATGGATTATAATCATGTGATTAGAATTATTTTCAATTTACGTGTATTTTTTGTGAGAGAAAAAAATGTAATAAACCATAAACCATAATTCAAATCATGGTTTGAATCCTCCAACCAAACGTCCCCTAAGTTGCATAACGGCATCAAGAAATGTTTCATTACAAACAATAGATATGCTCTTTTTATTTTTTTTATTTTTTTCTCTCTCTTCATAGGGAAAATTTCATTAATAAATTAACAAATTACACAAATAGTCACAAATGACGTACCGGGGAATTCGACCCAAACATTGAGAACAAGTATGCTTTTATTGCTTCAACATACAAAATGCTTTTGCTGCTTGTGATGAGTGCTCATTTGATCAAGTTTCAATTGAAAGAGTAGACTCCAAATCTCCCAAAAAGAGTGTATGATCACCCAATGGCAATACTCTTCTTCCCTTCTCATTAGCAAAGCTAAGATGCATACATGAATCCACCAATATGCTTGTTGAAGTAGATCCGTTTGAAATTGTATTCACACTGCTAAATCCTATTAGCTGTTTCTCTGGAGCGCCTTGAACAACTTTCGGCGGTCTAGAGAATAACAACACAACATGCGCACCATCCATATCTCCTACATTCATCGTAGAGATTTCCACAGAGAATCTCAGTGAATCGCAAGATGGTACTGCATCTATGTATATGTAATCAAGTTGATCTCCTACTTGGTGTATCGCATTTTCGCGGAATGCATCCTCGAAAGATCCTGATACACTAAGTTTGCTTGGCACTGACAAGAATCTGTAAGTGTAGTTGCTGTAGCTCAGGCCTTGTCCAAACGCATACACCCTGCTACCAGTGTAAAACCTGTAGGTTCTTCCGGGATAGCCACGAGAAGGATCAGCCCGCATTCTCATGTCATTCATCGGGACATTGGTGAAGGCCTCAGGGTACCAAGTCATTGGAAGCCTTCCACCTATGCATCATTAAATCCAAAAATAATGTTAATGCTTAGCTGCATAGAAACCCATCTTTTAGAAGGTTGAATTCAAGCTAGAAGCAAAAGTATCTACAAAAAAATTTTTCCTGCCAATTTTTAGATACTAAGGGCTTGTTTTTTTAGAGTTTAACTTGAGTATAATTCTTAAGTTGAATTTGAGTTATAACTTGAGTTGAACTTGTAACTTGAGTTTGTATTTAGTTGTGTACATTTGAGTTATGGTTTGAGATAAGAATCTTTTTGAGTTTGTGTTTGAGTGAGTCAAAACTTGAATTTGTATTTAGATAGTATTTTAATAAAAACTCAATGCTGATGAAAAATTTTAATAGGGTATATGGGTCGGGTTTTATTCGTCTTTTCGTTGTCAACGCATAGAAAAAAAAAACCATCTCAATCAGAATTAAAACGAAAAAGTTATAGCATTTTTAATAATAGAAAAACTACTGTTAATTAATTTGAGTTTGAGTTTCTGAACTTGAGTTGAAGGGGAAACTTAAACTCGATTTTTAGTCCTAAATTCGAATTTGAACTCGAGTTTAAACTTAAAAGAACATGAACCCGAATAAAGTTGTAACTCGAGTTGCATTTTTTTGAGTTTTTCACTCAAAAGAACAAGGCTTAAAACTTCTGCACGTAAGCGTTTTATCGTAATGACTATACGTTGGGTAGAACTCATTTTTCAGGACCAAGATAAAAAAAAAAAATTATTATTTCCTCTTAAGTGAGGATTAGTTCATGTATTTTAATACCAACCTGGATTGACATCTCCAAAGATTATTTCGGCAAGCGCTCTTCCACCTTCTTGCCCTGGGTAGCCAACCCAGATCATGCTTGCAATTTGTGGGCTTTTCTCAGCAAACAATACATCAAGAGGTCCACCACCAGTAAGAACTAGAATCACCGGGTTTTTACTGGCAGCGGCCACAGAGGATACAAGAGCCATCTGTTTTCCAGGTAAGAGAAGACTAACTCGATCATGATCTTCCGTTTCTTGGGACAAGTCAATACCAGCAACTACAACAACATAATCTGCTTCTTTTGCAATATTAATGGCCTCATCAAATCCCTCATCGGAGTAGCATGAGACGTTAAAGCAACCAGCTGCATACGATGTTTTCTTTACGTAATCTCGGAATCCATCAAAAAGGCTCTTTTGGCTGCAGGGAACTCCTATTGAACATAGAAATGACCCCGTTAGTTTAAAAACCATATCAGAATTCCATCAGTACTATGCGTGTAAAACAGGTCAAGTGTTCAATTATAGACGGAAAACTTTAGAATCTCGAAGAAGATTTATATAACACGAGTATAGCATAAGCCAACACTATAATCAGTTTATAATACCTGTATAGCCACCACCTAATTTAGTACCATCATCAGCCAACGGACCAATAACAGCCAAGGAAGACACAACGTCCTTTTTCAGCGGCAGGAACTTCTTATCATTCTTAAGAAGCACTATTCCCTGTCTTGCAGCTTCCAGAGCCAATTTCTTGGTCTCCGAGGTGCAAACATCTTGAGGTCCCAACCTTCCATATTTCCCTTTTCTAGGATCCCCATCAAAAAGGCCAAGCCGGATTTGAACAGAGAAAAGATTAATCAATGCTCTGTCTATGTCTTCCTCTAGCACCTTCTCTTGTTGAATCGCAGCAAGAGTATGTCGAAGCAAGTATGTTCCACAATTTATATCCATTCCTGCAAATGCCAAAATTTCTTTTCATCTCTTTGTTAAACTAATACTATACATTGTTGCCTTTACATTGCCAAGAATGTTACAACAAAATTAATGGACAGAAAATCGGAAAAAAAGTAATAAAGACCTGCTTTAAGAACATCAGCAACCGCATCTTCGGGATTTTTGGTGTAATGCTGATACTCAAGGACAGTGGCCACGGCATCACAATCTGAAGTAATATAGCTGTACTTCATTCCAACAAGGGACATAAATACGAGGCTTATTCAATCAAGTTCAACATCCAATTTTTTCTATCTCTATTCTTATCAAAATTAGAACTCTAAAAAGTAAGTTTACCCTTTCAAGCCCCACTTATCCCGAGCTTGCGCCAAGAGATCCTTCTGGGCGCAGGCAGGGACCCCATTCACTGCATTATAGGAACACATCACGCAGCTGGCTTTGCCTTGCTGCACACAACTTCGAAAAGGTGGCTGATACGTATCCTCAAAATCTTGGTCTGTTATCTACCACAAAACGATATTTTAGGGTAGTTCTACATATCTTAAGATTTAGTCCTGAACATTATCTTGACTGAACTGTCATTATTTAGAGTTAGAAGAAAACTTAAATGAGCATATTTAGCAACATTCAATGCAGGGAAAAAAAAAACGGATATCATAATTGATGCATATATTTTTCTTCTCTATTCAATTACTAATTAAGAACCGGGCCATTCAAGTTATGAATCTCAAAAATTTTTGCATTATCCAATAGCCTGAACTACAAGTTACAACACACCAAACCCAATTGACATCATCAAGCATTAGTCAGCATTACAAACAATGAAGAAACTGTCCTATTTAGAGTAAGCAGAAAACTATAACTAGTTAGCATATACATTGAATGCACTGACAAGAAAACTAGGCTGTCGTTTGTTTTGTTGATCTGAACCACAATTTAAACCTTTTTACTACGTTGTTTGCTCTCAAGAAAATTTTGAATTTCTATTCTAACCCAGTTCAAATTATAGACCATGCTATCCAGAAAAAAAAAAAAAAAAATCTTACCACAGCATTGAAGTTATACCTACTAAAACTCCCCCACATCTCCAAGTCATAAGCAGTCAAATGCTTGCAACAAGCAGAAAGCATCAAATCCCCACTTTTCCCATCATCATCATCTTGATCATCTTCCAAAACTCTGATCTTTTCTCCAATCCCACTTTCAATCCGACCATTCCCACCCTGAAAGCCTTTGACAAACTCAACGGCAAAGGCGGACCCCACCATGGGGTCCTCCCCGGGGGTCTCCTGGCCCCTCCCCCATCTGGGGTCCCTAAAAACGTTGACATTCGGCGCCCAAAAGGTCAACCCAGCCTGCCCATAATTGTACATGGCCCGGGCCTCGACGGCGACGGCGGAGGCGACGGAGGACCAGAGAGAGCGGTTGAAGGAGGCGGCCATGAGGAGGACCTGGGGGAAGGCGGCGGCGGCGGCGATGGAGCCATTGAAGGAGACGCCGGGGCCGTTGGTGGCGAGGCCGTGGAGGGACTCGGACCACCACTGGTAGGCGGGGATGCCGAGGCGGGGGACGGCGGAGGCGTTGTTGGAGAGCTGGCGGATCTTCTCTTGGAGAGTCAGATGGGATATGAGGGACCTGGCCCGGCTGCTGATGGGGAGTGAGGTGTTGCAGAATTGGTAGGAGTTTTGCTTGGGTGGTTCGCAAGGAAATAATGGTTTTCTTGTTGATGATGATGAAAATGATGATAAGAAGAAGAAGACGAAGAAGAAGAGTGGAAAGTGAGGAGGCATCTGAGTGTTCTGAAATGGGAATTGTGTTTTGAGGTTTCTTTTTTTCCTTCTGGATTGTGGGAAATGGAGTCGAACTTCAAAGTGAAGTGGGGATCTTAATGTGGGCATTTCTTCTTCTTCTTCTTTCTTTTCTTTTTTTTTTTTTTTTTTTTTTTTTTTTTTTTTTTTTTTTTTTTGTCAAGATTGGGATGAGAAGTGTGGTGGGGTGTTTTTTCCGTTTATTTTAGCGATTTAAATTTAAATTTAAATTTTATTATAATTAAAAATTATTATAAAAATTATGTTTAATTTTTTTATTATAATTAAAAATTTTAATATAAAATTACATTTTAATTCGAATTAAAAATTTAAATTTACAAATTGAACGAGAATAATATTATTAAGTCATTATTGCTCCCTATACGTTGACATCATGGTGTATAAAAATTGTAGTAGGTTCCATTAATTTTAATTTTCTCAACGTTTGATGAACAACTTGAAATCAAGTGATGATGATATTTGGGAGTAGGATTGAATTTGCACTTGAGCCACACCCTACCTTACTCAATGACATTTGATCTAGTTATCATTCTTATTTTCAAAGAAAACTAATATACATAGAAGAACAAAATAATGAGTATACAAATTTCACCCTGCACTTGTATTGTTCTCCGTGTTCGAGCTTGTAATAAGGATGTTTATCACCTCTTCTGTTTAGTCGTTAGCTTGTTTGTTTTGATCTTTGGGATAGTTTTATTGTTTGTAATAAAGGCGATGGTTTCTCAATCCGACTCTCGGTTAGTTTATAGTTTAGTGTGGAATTCGGCGATTGGTTTAAGACCGTTGTTTGACTAGGTTTTGTTTGGTGTGTGGAATTTACTTTCGCACCCTTTATAGGAAATTTGTTCCGTTATTGGGATAGAGGGTCGCTCCGACGTCCTTCCGAGTGGAGTAAATACCAGTGTGATGTCCTATTGATCTGTTGTCGATATTGGTACCACATTGCGGTTTCTTAACCGTTCAATGACATTTCGAGTGCTATTCCAGTTGTTGTTTTTAGAGTCTTTGTCCCTCCATTGTATTTCTAGCCTTTTCGTGGCTTTTCAATAACTGTCCATAATTATTTTCTTTTTACCTTTGCTTGCTACGCTTTTCCCCCCTCTTTTGATGAATAAAAAAAAAGCTTTATTATTACATGACAAAAAGTCTTGGCCAATTACAAAGTTGAAGAGCAGCCTCATTTGCGGTATGAGGAACATAAACAAAAGAAACAACAAACACTGCAAACACAAGTGACGTTTGGTAAAGGGATTCGTACCCTAATTTAAATCATGGTTCATGGTTCACTACAGTGATTTCTCTCACAAAAAATACACGTAAATAAAAAATGATTCTAATCTCATAATTTTAATTCATAAACCATATGCATCATCTAATGCTTCATAAAGCAATCCATTTATCATCAATCAAGTCATCAGGAGTCCTATATAACTTGAATAGCAAGCATATGAAAATGCACTTGATATAATCTGTTGAATCAAAACCTAATTTCTGCACTTCCAAATAAACTCTAGATCAGCACAACCAACATAAACAAGTAGGAGTGTCGTCTACAAATGAACTGTCTCGGAAGAAAATCCAACGAAAAAACCATCTACAACAGATTCAATCCGAATCGCTTCTGATCGGACGGCCCATGAACCGTTTGTTGTACCGATCGAATGGATTGAGCTACCGGGCATGCAATCTTTAAAGAGGTGCAACAATGTTTCATCTCCATCACCACACAACAAGCAAGAGATGTCTGATGAGTGAAAAAGCTTGTTTTAGTAGAAATCTCTGGTTGTCAAGCGATCTGAAAAAATTCGCTCAAAACAAAATTTTATGCCACTTGACATCTTTTCCTTCCAAATAATTAGTTTCAAAAGATATCACGACATCCAAAGCGAAATCCTTAGTCCTCCTCGTACGCTTTCTTGACAATGAATTTGCCAGAATTATTAGCTCACCAAATTAGTTTAACCCTTCTTGGTGCTTCTAGTGGTGTAATGGCCATGAAAGCTTGGGCAAACTCAACATCAAGAGTCCGTTTAGTTCGCTAATTTAAGTTTATAATTCGAACTGAGATGTAAATTTACGTGAGAGTTTTTTATTATAATAAAAAAATTTGATGGGACTGTTTTTGAGAATTTTTTACTGTAATAAACTCGAATTATAAACTCGAATCGGTAAAATGAACGGGTCTCAAATAATGTCTATTCCTCCCAAATAAAATGGTAGGAATTTTGGCCAAACTCAACCATGACTCGGGCTTCAATTGAATCACCTCTTCGGCCAATACAACTCAATGAAGTCCTTTTTTGGGAGACTCTGAGGAATGCCCCGAAAGAGCTGATCTTTTGATTCGTGCAATCACGTATTCGAGCTTTTGATTTGTACCCCTCAAATAGATTGGCAAAGGGTCAATAACATATAATGTACTAAATTTGCCCCCAATCAAAAAGTTGTATTAGTAATCTAAAAAGATTACCATCGATAATCTACTAGATGCCACCAATCGCTGACATCAATTATCAATTGCTTCACCAAAAAGTAATCTGGTGGATTATCTTTATAAATATACCAGATTATTTTTTATTTTCAACAAAAAAAGGATGGATCGTGTCTGGTTATCAAAAAGTAATCTATATATTTTTTTTTTTTTTAATTTAAGAGACAAAACACATTGACCAATATGCGAATATATTCCTTAATATCCATCACATTTATCAATGAACCAAAACTATGGGTAATTTACAAGATTTAATACAACATATTAGACAAACTTCTGGTGGGCAGGTCCATTTCCTTCCCAAAAAATTATATAATTAACAATATTAAAGATATCCAAAATGCAACAACGTTTTAAGCTTACTATAATTCTTTAAACATATGTTCCGACAAAAATCTACATTTATATGTGGAGATCGATGCTACCTCACATGGACAACAAGATTCTGAGGAACTACATTGGCGTTTCTTCGGCCCTTTTTGGTACTTCAATTTCAATATATTTGGGTTCTGCGACAAGAAGAATATTTCGTCGTTTATTTTAGGTGCTCGGAATATTGGGCCCAATAAAATACTGCAGATTGAAGCAAAAATGTCAAACTGGGCGTGTAAACAAACGATTGCATGTGAAGAAATGAGATTTTTTTGTAATTCCCATGTTGTACGCCCATGAAGCTTTTAATCAAGGCCTAGACTTGTGAGAGCCAAAAAACAAAAACAAAAATCAAGGCTTAGAGTAAAGTATAATAGCAATTATCGAAAAATGTTTAGGTACAGCCAATCTAGGTTTACTGTCTCTTCGGCCCCGTTTTGGTGCACTATTGGAGAGCTTACTGGGGCCCATTGCTTAATCAATCGAAAATGAAAACTTTCAAGATTAGCGTACTGAACAATTTTTATTATTATATATGTTATTTTAGAATTTATTTTCATTGATCAGATCGAGCACATAGGGTGCGAGCCCAAAGTCAATTAATTCTCATTGGCTAAAAGCAATCTTCATCAAGACAGCTGATAAGGTGACTCTTACTTCTGAGTTTCATACTACAGGATGCATCACCGATGTCCACTAGCATTGTTTGTAATTATCCGCACATAAATTTGAGTCAATGCCTATACTAAACACAGGGCCAATTTAGATCAAAGGGTTGTGCATTTAGTTAAATAAGTAAATTTAGTAAAGATATTTGTCATCATCTCAAAGAGAGAGGGTTAATTACGGACTAAATAATAATAATAATAATAATAAAATAAATAAAATAGAAGGTAAGCCGATGATTTAAACCTTAAAATAAATTTTGAAAAGTATGGCAGAAAAGTGGGGTGTTGTTTTTAATTTGCTGAGTGTTGATCCAAAAATCTAAGAGGGTGTTTGTTTTATGTATTCAGCATTGATTCTGAATCATGAATCATGATTCTTTATTGTTAGTACCGGTTTTAGTTTTTTAACACTTTTTAAGACAATATGAATAATACAGAAACATAAAATAAAAGAACACGAGAGAAATGATATCGCGGTTTGGTAACACCCTACTCCGCGGGGCCACGCCCAGATAATGAACAATCCACTAAGAACTCTTTTACAATTCAATTGGACTTAATCTACCTGAGACTCCATCTTTAAGAAGACGCCTATGAACTTGCAATTTTCTCAGTGGACTTGAACAGCAAGATCCCCTCGACTTTAAACATTGGAATCCCTCCAACTAAGTTTTTCTCTCGAAAAACACTCAAATCATCTCTCTCAATACAAGTGCTCACCCCTGTCTCACAACCCAGTAAAAACTCATCAAGAGGCGTACAAAGACTTAAGGAACACTTTCAATAAATAAGCAAGTTGTGAATAGCTTGACACATTTTCAATTAATTCGCGGAACCACATCTGTTGCAGATCTTGTTGCAACAACACTGCAACATAGCTGTTACGGCCAACTTTTTCAAATCCAGATGAATCAATCTTCTTTAATTCTGAAATCTTCCCAAAACTGATAAACGAACCTAGACACGTTCTTAGGCAACATAGGAAGATCATCCAGCTATAAAATCTCAATCAGAATCAATCAAATCAATTTTCCATCTTTGAATCAATGGTTGACTTAGAAAAATAGAAACTAAAATAAGTTTCTGGATTTTTTAAAACCTGCCAAAAGAAACTTGCCAGCTGCATAGACATTTCCAAATGCAATCATCCCAGCAAAACATTCCCAAAATAATGCCAATCAAATCCGATTACAATCATCAATACACAAATTAGAAAACAAATCCCAACAATCTCCCCCTTTGGCATTGTTTTGGCAAAACTAATAATAGCAACTAAAACACAATACTTTTTGCACCAATCAAGTTTCCAGACTACTTACTCCCCCTTTTTGACAAAAATAAGCCAAACATTCTAGAAAATAAGCAACACGTTCCTGCAAATCGCTCCCCCTGAATCCTCCACGAGTCATACTCCCCCTGAATATGGTATTCTCTGATGCATATTGCTTTTATCACCTATCAAAAACTTGAAGTGACCATTACCACAATACTCAGATTTATTAGTACTAATACCAAAAGAAGTATAAGCCCCAAGACACCTTAAATCAGATTTCCTTACCCACACACATCTAGGAAATTTATTTTGCACATCAATCTTTGCTTTAGGTGTCCTTCTTGTGAATACGGAATTTGATGGATTAATAATCATACATCTTTTTAAAGCATTCAAGTATTTGCAACATCTAGGTCTATTGTGGCTAGACAAATTACAATAGTGACAGATAGGAACGAACCTGTTTGTTGCTTGCCTTGTTACAACAAACTTCTTGTCTAATCTTACCCGAGATTTCTTAAAAGACTGCATCATAGTACCGGTGGCTCCTTTCATAAAGACAGTCTT